>NW_026947071.1:0-57399 GCF_030014385.1 Trichomycterus rosablanca | reverse complement strand
AAAACAAATTGAATTAAAACGAATGTGTTTTTAAAATTTTTCGGGGCTACGCAGACACCGTACTTCATTACGTCTATACTTCACATTCGTGGTTTCCATCTCGAAATTTCCGAAACGTTATCAGTAGCTCTCTCGCTTTTGTCAGAGCCAGAGCTCACTAATCTCGTTCCTGACTTCACCAGGCTGTGCTCTGCTATACAGGTGCTCCCCTCTCACTCACATGCTCAGTGCTAACTGCATATATAGTGATGGGTCGTTTGCGAACGATCCGATTCTATTGAACGGATCTTTGAAATGAACGAAAGGAGTCTTTTATTTCTGCACAGTTCCTATCGACTGTAATCCACCCATTCAGCTTTGCATCAGTAGAGGGAATTATCGTAATGAGAGCTGTTTATTGTCGATATACAGGAGAGCGAGCAACACACACACACACACACAATCTCAATCCGCTCCCTACTCACTCCGCCTCCGTTTGCGCATTATTTATTTATTTATTTTTATTTTAAACAACATAACATACAGAACAATAAAAAAGAATACAATTTCTCGTGGAGGATGTCATACCTATAGATTACAATCTAGGGGGCGCAAAATAATAATAATAAAAAGAAAATAAGATCAAAAAACAGAGGAACAAGCCATACAATAATACAATGAGAAACTTAAAACAGTAAGTTTTTAGAGATCTGATGTGAGATGATTCTAGCAGTTTTCCAGTTTTTCAATCTATTTAATACAGACTAGTATGATTTAAATTCAGTCATGAAGCAGAGGAAGGAGGGCTTGTTACCCCTCCACTTACTGCAGTGAATGTGGTATTTTGCTAAAAGTACTACTACATTTATAGCATCAAAGCAAGCTGAACTTAAGTTTTCCACATAAATAAAATGGCATCAATTTCAAAAGAAGGAATGTTAAGTTTAAGATTAATTCAGTTTCTAATGTCCGTCCAAAAACTTTCTGAATATTGACATGAAAAAAACAAATGCTCCAGGGATTCTTCTTCTGACATACAAAAGGCACATAAATCAACATCAAATTTAAATCTTCTTTCAAGAAACACGGCTACAGGATATATCTTATTTATTATTTTGAAATGAGTCTCTTCACTTTAGAAAATAGGGGCCATTTGACAAATTTGTAATGAGTAAAAGTCATTATGGTTTTATAATTTGTATTAGGAAGTTTCTTGAAAAAATCTCTATTATATTCATAGTGAATCTTTTGTCTCTGACCATCATTGATAATATTGTTATTACACTTGAAGTCAACTAAGTTATAGCCATTCACTTTTAATGTAGGCATTGAAACAGCCACCTTTGAATATACCATGACATTTTTAATTAGTTGAATCAATGCTAAAGGAATCACTTTGCACACCTTAAAATCATTATAACTACAACTAAGATCATATTTTCCAACAAAGGATGAGAAATTTAAAAGATCTCCATGACAATCTAAAAGATCCTTTACAAATATAATAACTTTTTCATACCAATCTTTTTTAAATATTGACTTCCTACCAACTGTGATTACCCTATTATTCCATAAAATTGATCCATGAGGAAAGAAGTTATGTTGAAATATAATTTTCCAGAACTGGTTTTTGGAAGTATAATAGTTTAACTGGAATCTTACTCATTTCAAAGTCACACTTCGCAAAGAATTTAATTCCTCCCAGTTTCTTAAAAATGAAACCAGAAATATGAAACCACATTGAATTTTGTTGCATAATAAAATTCATATTTTTTTTTACTAACTGGGACCTTATAATGAGTCTTGTTTTTCCACAAAAACTGAAAAATAATAGAATTAGCTTTCCTTATATTATGTGGTGATATATACATAGAATGACTTGGATAGACCACCTTTGAAATGCCATCTGCTTTAGTCAACAGGTTTCTTCCAAAAATAGTCAAATCACTTGTCAACCAACGGCTAAGACTTTTTTTCATATCTATTAAGCGGTCTGAGATGTTAACGTCTTCTCTTCTAAGTACATTCTTAGATACTAATATTCCCAAATATTTCACTTCATTTTCGACCCTGATTGACGAAATGTTTTTTTGTATACAATTATGAATAGGGAGAATCTCACATTTTTTTATGTTAAGTCCTAAACCTGAAGCCTTGGAGAATAATGAAATTGTATTAAGGGCTCTTTCAACCATTAAATCATTTTTTAAAAACAGCGCTGTATCATCAGCAAACTGGCTAATCTTGTATTCTCGATCAAAAATATTAATACCTATAAACTCGGAACTATTATTAATTTGAAGGGCTAATAATTGAGTAGTCAAAATGAACAGCTTTGGGGAAATAGGGCAACCCTGACGAATACCTCGCTGGATCTTAAATCTAGAAGTAAGTCCTGGATTTAAGGAAATCGAGCTATATATATCACTATATAACATCTTTATTAGTCCACAAAAATTATTCCCAAATCCCAAAAACTTTAAAGCATCTAACAAGAAAGCATGTTCGATCATATCGAACGCCTTATAAAAATCAAGGAATAAAATCAGGCTATCACTGTCAATAAAGTCACAATAATCTAACATATCAAATACCAATCTAATGTGATTATGTATGTTTCTCCCCTTAACAAAGGCTGATTGACTTTCATCAATTATATCTTTCAATCCTCTATTCATTCGGTCAGCAAAGACATGAGCCAAAATTTTATAATCAGTGCATAGCAAAGTAATGGGTCTCCAATTATCTAAAAAAATTATATCTTTATTAGGTTTTGGAATTAAAGTGATTATTCCTTGTTTCATTGTATTAGAGAGATTGCCTGTCTCAATACACTCTAAGAAAGCTTTGTACAACATCTCTCTAATATCATTCCAAAAAAACCCATAAAATTCGGTTGTTAGCCCATCCAAGCCAGGCGACTTCCCAGAGGACATCTTTAAAATAACCTTATCTAACTCTTCAATCTTAATTTGTTCATCCATAATTTTTTTAAAATCTGTATCAATCACTTTTTCAAAATCCCTTATAGCATTTATAAAAAGAGAGCAATTTATCTCAGAATAATTGGATTTGTACAAGTTGCAATAAAAGTCATGTATTTCTCTCTTAATTTGGCTTTCATCTTCCGAAACAGATCCATTTATATTCAATTTAGTAATTTTCTTTTTTGACTGCCTATGTTTTTCAAGATTAAAAAAATAAGAAGTATTTTTCTCCCCTTCTTCAATCCAGCGAGCTCGAGAACGTACAAAAGCACCCTTGGCTTTTTCTAAATATAAGTTATCAAGTTCGCTCTGAAATTTATTTAATTCAGCAAGTTCCTCAGGTGACAAATCAGTCTTTTCACAAAGATTATTAATATTATTAATGATTTTAAGTTGTTTTTGTTTTTTAACTTTAGATAATTTTTTACTCGTATGAATAGCCAGTTCTCTTATCTTAAATTTAAGCCATTCCCATTTGCTTACAGGTGACATTTCCAAGGCATTGATTTCCATAACCAGTTGTCTTATATCTTTACAAAAACCAGAATGCTCTAAAAGAGTATTATTGAATTTCCAAACATGAGTAAGACCAGGATCTGACCTTAAAAACAACAGAGATATAGAAATAACACAGTGATCGGTTAAAGGTGAAGCAGAGATATCACACTTATTAATATAATTTATTAAGGAGGTAGAAATGAGCCAGTAGTCTATTCTAGAACTTAGACCATTCCCAGAGGCATTGAACCAGGAAAACTGTGAAGTCCCAGGATTTTTAACCCTCCAGTAATCAATCAAATTTGCACTATTCATCAATTGAACAATTAGGTCATCATATTTATGACATTGGACCCTAGGTGGATTTCTGTCTAGCCAAAGATCGGGCACCAAATTAAAATCCCCCCCAACTATAATTTTATCAGTTGAATAAGAATGCATACTATCTGTGATATATTTACATAAGTCAGAAATCAAAGTCCTGTTTTTGCCTCTCTCATTGTAACCATAAACACACACTAGGATAAAGTTTTCATCATTAATTTCTGTTATCACTATCAACCAATGCCCATTTGTATCACTAGTATGAGTTATAATTTTACCAGGAAATCTGTTCAACAGAACCATAACACCAGCTGAGTGTGATGTCCCATGACTGACAAAAATTGACTCACCCCACTGTAACTTCCAAAAATTCACATCATCTTCAACAGAATGAGTTTCTTGTAGAAAAACACAATTAGCTTTTTGTTCCTTACAAAAAAGAAAAATAGCTTTTCGCTTCACATTGTTTCTTAGCCCCCTAGCATTTAAAGAAATAAAAGATAATATACTTAAGTATTTAGATGAAACACTAAATTATAAGATGCGCAGGAATGAGAATTCTCGTCCTATCAACAGTCAGAATAAGGTGCATTTTACCTTCAAAACTTGTCAGATGAATCAGAACAACAAATATTTCAAATGAATAACTCTGCCTAAGTAGGGTCGACCCTTTGATTGTTAATCAGTGCATATCCTTCCTTTAGGAAAGCTCTCTGCCCTTTCTGTCTGGCATCCCATACCAGCGGCCACAGCTTCTTGCGAGCTTCCCTATCTTCTTTGGAGAAATCTTCTTTAATCTGAATATGCAGCTCCTTACAGACCCTGGCATCCTTGGATCTCCTCCAAACGTCATCTCGAACCACCCTCGCCACGAACTGGATTATTATTGACCGCGGAGCGTTGTTTGAAGTAGTGGGATTACTCTTCTTACCCAAGCGATGTACGACGTCAATCGTCTCGCGAAGCCGATCCACTGAAATGGGCACCACTCTTGTCAAAATGCCAATGACAACCTCTCTGGTATCCTCTCCCTCTTTTTCAGCCAGGCCATTTAACCTCAGATTCCACCTTCTTTTATATCGAGCTTGTTCTGTCACAAATTCCTTGAGCCGTTTGTTTTCCTCTTGAAGCTCACTGACTTTTCCCTGCAACCTTCCAATGTTTTTTTTGTTCTCAATAATAGCAGCAGTGTTCTCCTCAATTCTTCTCTCAAACTTCATCAGAAGTTCAGTCTGTGTATCCATCTTCTTCGTCAATGAATTCACTGCCAGCAGAATGGTCTCTCCGATACCATCACCATGAGGGTTTTTAATGCTTTTCTTACATTTTTTAGGATTAGGAGATTTAATTGGAGTGTGTGCCTGGTTGATTTTCTCAGCCTTAGATATCTGCTCGTCAATTTCAATGTCAGCAACCTCGCCGTCTTCTTCATCACTCGCTCCGTGAAGAGCGGCCAGTCCATAGTCGTGGTCATCCATTGTAACTATCACCCGTGTTTGGTAAAGTTAACAATAGGCTTATGGAGTTCGTATTTTGTCACAAAAATTCACCAGACTTCACAAAAACTTTTAAATAACTCACTGTCTGTATCAAAATGCACACAAAATTTTACTCAAGGACTGAAAGAAAAAACTATTTACACCGAAGCCTGCAAAGTGCAACTGCTCATTCCGCCATCTTGAATCAGTCTACCTATTTTACTTACAGATGAGGCTCTACAGTACAAACACAGCAGCTTCTTGTTCTTCTTATGATGTTTAATGGCGGTTGGCAGAACAACTTAAGACGCACCAGCGCCACCAACTGGACTGGAGTTGAACAGCAGCTTAGTAGTAAAACATCTCCATTAGCACATCTGTATTAGTGGTGTGCGATACTGCAACATTTGGTATCGATCCGATACCAAGTAAATACAGGGTCAGTATCGCCGATATCGATCAGATACCAATATTTTGTACTTACTTTCATGTAGGGAAGAGCAGTGTATCATGATTTATGAGGTGAATGTATCATCAATTTGCTTTGACTAATAAATGATTTTGTGTTAATTAGTTCATCATGTGCAGTGAAAACCCACTACAGTTTATAGGTGAATAAAAAGTAATTTTATTAATGTTATAAACTAATGAAGTCTGGGGTTTTTGTTGAGAAACAATTATATAATAAGAAACATAATTCCCCCTCTCATTGTACACTCTGGCTTTTTGTAAAATAAAGTACAGAAAAAGTTCCGGGAGTCTCCAGCATATACATAGCGGCTCCCTGATTCCCACAAGTCAGATAAAATCTCCCGGAATCTAGAACGAGCGGCCAAGAGAACACACACACACACACACACAGGCGACACAGATTTTATTAATACAATCGCGTATTAAATCCGTTATCTGATATACAATCTAGCGCACTGTGTAGGGAACATAAATCTATGATCAAATATACAATCTAGTGCACTATGTAGGGAACATAATTAATTATGTAATACACTATCTAGTGCACTATGTAGGGTACATAATTATGTAATACACTATCTAGTGCACTATGTAAGGAACACAAATCATCATCTAGTTATACTTTCTAGTGCACTGTGTAGGGAAAATTAACCAATTGTCTAATTCACTATCTAGTTCACTACGAAGGGAACATAAATTCATATCTAAAATACTATCTAGTGCACTATGTAGGGAACATAAATCCATTATCTGATATACAATTTAGAGCACTATGTAGGGAACCTAAATCCGTTAACTAATACGCTACCTAAAGCATTATGTAAGAAACATAGGTCTATTATCTAGTACACTAGCTAGTGCACTAAGTAAAAAACAAATTATTTTTTAATATACAATCTAGTGCACTATGTAGGGAACATGAATCTATTATCTTGCACACTATCTAGTGCACTATGTAGTACACAGTAATGTGTTTGTGATGCCAACAGTTAGTTTAGTAGCTCAGTAAGCAGCTCCTAAAAGTTCTGTTATCACCCATAATCCTTTGCTGTGTGCGAGAGGGTTTTAGCTTTTTTTTAGCTCCGTGAAATGAGTTTTTGCAACTTGGGATGTCTGACATGTTAACTTCCATCTATCCATCCAGCTTAAATACCATAAACACTACATAAAAACATGTGGAGTTAATAGTGTAATTATTAACCTTTGTGCTCATTTCTTCTTTTATGGTGTAATGGTTAGCACTCTGGACTCTGAATCCAACGATCTGAGTTCAAATCTCGGTGGAACTTGGCTTTATTTAGGTAAAAACACTGTTATCAATGATGAGTAGAGAATAGTGTTTCACATGTGACTGCTCTATGCTAAATTAGAACACAAAGCGTCAAGTCATTGTTTACAGCACAATCTACTGGCCAACTGCATCCTGAACTTAGTGCAATTTTCCAAAACTGGAATGTTTTGTTAAGATTTTGATCCTTGGGTGGCAATGTTTAACTAAAATTACTTTTATTTAGTGTTTAAAACTTTTAAAGTACCTCAGTTTTTTCAATTGATTTCAGTCAATTATATCAATCACAAAAGTTTAAATATAAATAATCTGAGATGTAAAAGTAAAGTCTAAAGTTGTGTGTATTTTTCTTTTTTAATGCGGTGTTCCGTGGTGTAAAGGTTAGCACTCTGGACTCTAAATCCAGCAATCCGAGTTCAAATCTCGGTGGGATCTTACTGCTTTAATTTGGGGCCCCGGTGTGAGGTCCAAGATTGAGAAACATTAGCAGTTTCAGGATGGTAGCATTCAGCGCATGTGCAGTACAACAGAGCATCACAATTGCTTGTGCTAGTTAAGAGTCACCTTTTAAATGACATGTTAATTTCCATCCATTCATCCAGCTTGAATATCATAATACCACTAGTAGTGTTATAAGGCTTGTTCGACTTAACCCGGCGCTGCGCAGACCGATCGCCACCTGGCTTGCGTCGGCGCCACCGGCGCGTCTCGATGACAGACTGGTTATAATCTCGCGAGAGCGGGGCGGCTGCAGGCGGCGGAACCGGTTCCCTGCAGTTGCTCTCCACGGGCTGCGCTGCCTGAGAGACGGCTTGATGACGGCAGAGCTTAATCCTCATTGGCTAGAAGCGCCGCTGAATCCTCTGGCGGTTGTTTCGTTTCATTCTAAAATGTAAATCTCAGTTTATTTGTCTTAAAGACCCGATATGTGCGAAATACTATCATGCTTTCTAGTAGCATGACAGTTTATTTTCGTACAAATTGCAACATTTCATAATTATCATTCCATATCATGAAAAGACTCAAGTAAGCTACCTGATATTCTTTAATGTAACAGATCTTTTAATCTTGATGTTTTTCTAGAACTTCTGATGGGTCTTGTCTTCTAATTTTATTAATATAAAGCAATCTAAATAGCTTTAATATTTTATATCTTAACTGTTTTAATACCACTATCACTATTACACTTTGATTATTTTTCATTGTTCTCTGTAAACTTTGTAAACATTTTAAAATATGCTACATTAATAAAAATGTGTGGATGTGCATGGTGGATGTTTACAAGAACCAAGGCCAGAAGGTAAGCTGTTCTGGAAGAACAAAACAATCTTGTTCAGAAGATGATTGTGTTAAGAGATTCATCTTCAATAAACCACAGCCACTATTCATTATCAATGCCTAAATAACTGATTTGTCAGTGCTTGAAGAAGCACAAACTTCTACACAATTGTACAATGTGCATATTAACCACATTATTCATTAGTGACTCATACTGGGCACATCGGTGAGCATACTGAAGTTTACTGTTTAACAATGCATCTATAAAATACAGTGGCATGCCAACATTTGGGCACCCCGGTTAAAATTACTGTTACTGTGAACAGTTAAGCAAGTTAAAGATAAAATTATCTCCAAAAGGCATGAAGTTACAGATGACACAAAAACATTTTTTTTAATTATGTCTCTATAATGAATTACATCTTGGTTGTGAGGTTGTAGTGAATGTTGTTCATCATCCTCTTCATCCTGCACATCATCACCATGGTCTCCTGGCTCCAAGCAAACACTGTGTAGAATGCAACAGACACTGCTGAGCTGATGGACTGGACATTCCTCATGTGCAGGCATTGGAGTCTCCTAAACTTTGCCGAAGGCCTAGCTGTCAAGTGCCCATTGTCTCTGTAAGGCCTCATCAGTTGGGGCAATAGAGGGTAGGATGAATCCCCAATTATATACATCCCTTGTGGGACCAGGGACAGGGGATCTTCTTCTAAAAGACAAGCAACCTCTGTGAGGCGAAAGGCTCTGGCATCATGCCAGCTACCAGGATGACCCACGCTGATGTGGGTGAACTGCTGGTGACTGTTACAAAATCCAGTGAGAATGATAGAATAGAACTGTTTCCTGTTAAAATATGCCAGGGGGTTGTCACAGTGTGGCTTCTGAATATGAATGTGGCATCTATCTACTGCACAGATAGTGTTTGGAAAACCAGCTGCTTGAAAGCCTAACAAAGAATTGTGCAGGGTTTGTCCTAAAGGCCAGCAAATGTGGTGTGCCATGTGAGTACAAAACTCATGGAGATGTTTGGCAAGAGTGGATTTTGTGATATTGAATCTGTCTGAAATACCCCTATATATATGACTCCTGGTTCAACAGTGTCCATAGACAGGCTAGGACACTCTTTGTCAGTGGCAATTTTGTCTGCTGTGGATTCATATAGACAGGGCCAATGGTGTTTATAAGATCCTACATAGTAAGTGAGAGAAAAGAAGGTTATCATATCGTACCTCCACTTGTCCTTTGGAGAGTCTGAAATGACCTCTAAATTCTGAGAGACTATAGAGGGGGACAACATCCTCTACAAAATGTTGTATTTTTGGAACAAGCCTAAAGAAGGGTAAATGTGATTAAGTCCTTACGTAGACAATATAATTAGACAGTTTGGACTTTAAGCCACTTTGATATGTGTTTGATAACATGTTTGTTAGAACTTTTCTTTTTCACCAATCTACAAGATAAATGAATGATGAGTAAAACTATATTTATTTACAGATTTTACAGAAACTTAGTTTGACACTTTATGGTCATCTATATTCACCACTATGGATTTGGAAAACAAACGCTGGGCTTAACCTGCTCAATGATCAAGAATGTTTAGTTCGATTTCACGCAAAAGCAGAGCGATTTCTACTGCATTCACTTCATCAGCCACGAAGAACGCAAACGCCACGAGATCCGCTGTAGCTCACGTTTGTTGCAGGTGGCGACTGTCCGACTTGACGGCTTTCTTTTAACCTCCTCCCCCAACTGCAACCAGCTGCTCTCGCTGACCACCAAGGCGAGGCGCAGTTCATCTCGAACAAGCCTACATACTTGCCTGGTATTCCCAGGCGGTCTCCCCTCCAAGCACCAACCAGGCCCGACCCTGCTTAGCTCCCGAAATCGGAGGAGATCGGGTGTTCTCATGGTGGTGTGGCCGTAAGCGAGATAAGCTGCAAACAAGCTGCTTCTTATAGAAGAAATAAGTAATTAAAAGCTTAAAATTATTTAGGTTAGTTCGTTAAATTTCAGGCATGCTTATGTAAACAAAAATCTTAAATGGATGACTAATGAAATTAATTTATGTATAAATAGTGTTTATGGTTTTACGCTTTATGTTTAAAAAAAAAAAAAAAAAAAAAAAAAAACCAACAGCAGCAATTAATGTTAATAATAATAATAATAAGTCAGAGTGAAAGATTTATGGTTTTCAGGAAAATTCACGTCTTTAAAATCACCATGTTTTGTTAAACTCTCTAAAGTTTTGCTCAATACCAATAAAAAAGACACAGTGTAAACCAAACACCCAAATCAATCATTACATTCATATTGTAAGAAGGACAGCTTAGTCTACAGACTGGAAGCAGGTGATGAGATTTTGTGACCATATAAAAAAAAAAAAATTAAAAAAAAAAAATTTGTGATGTCGCCCTCTTGTGGCACTTTTGGGGAATTGTAAAAATTAACACTTTAAACATTAAATTAAAGAAAGACACGGAAAAAAAAACATACCAGAATTTTATAAAGAGGTTTTTAGAGCATGGAAAGATTTTATGGATTTTACTATTTTTACTTTTAAAGAAAGAAACCAGATCCTGAACCAACCCCTATTTCTGAACCCAGCCTTAAGATTAGAATATAAAGGAGACAGAATCAAACAGCTAAAAGACATTTTATATGAATTTACACACAGATTTTTACCCACACAGGCATGCACTGACTTAATTAAAGAAAAAGAAGAAATGATGGAAAATAAAACGGAGGAAGAAAATTATGAACCTGAAATTAAAGTAGAAATAAAAATGAAAACAATAGAATTTGAACAATGCAAACTAAACCTTTCTACTAACGATTACTAGGTAAAGTGTGGGTACAACCCAGAGGTGGAAAGTAACAAATTACATTTACTCGTGTTACTGTAATTAAGTAGTTTTTTGTGTACTTGTACTTTTTAAAGTAGATTTTACAACCAGTAATTTTACTTTTACTTCAGTATGTTTTGTATTAAGAACTGTAATTCACTACAATTTAAATAACATCCGTTACTGGTGCTAAAATAAAGGAGCTGTAATCTAGGTATAGAGTAGGGAGGGAAGGGTGATTTTAAAAGTTTAACATGTTTGGAGTTTAATGCTTCGTTATTTGACAACATAGTAAGTTTTGTCTTACATCTTGAAGGTTTCTTTGGGTCATTTAGTGAAAGTCACAACACTTGTAACCTTGACTTGTTTTGAGTTATGAGATCTGCAGTATGATGTTGTTTGGTATTTGTTTGTGATAAAAAGAAGGCTGGTCTATAGAATCCACAATTAATGCCAACTTCAGTGGTTATACAGTTTATAAAAAGTTTTATGGGATGGTCTGTACTAAAGTGACACATGACACATCTTTAAATGTTTTAAATGTTGTATCAACATGTTTTTTTCTATTATCTTTTAATTAAAAACAACTATTGTAAGATTTATATCCACTTGTCCTGTTTGCATTACACAGGAGACACCCCCCCGCCCCCCGTTAAAAAAGTAACTAAGTAACGTTTTACTCTGAGTACATTTTAAATTAGTTACTTTTTACTTTTTACTTGAGTCAAAGCAACTTTACAGAATCCAGGACCAACAGACCAAAAATCCTTGTTGAGCAAACCGAGGGCGACAGTGAGAAGGAAAAACTCCCTTAAAATTACAGGAAAATCTTGAGAGGAACCAGACTCAGCAGGGAGCTCCATCCTTCTTGGGTGGCCTAGAGGAGAATTTAAATGAATAAAATGTACAGGGCTAGTGATAGCTCAGTGGTTAAAGTACTGGACTAATAAACAGAAAATTACCAGTTTAAGCCCCGCCACCACCAAGTTGCCACTGTTGGGTCCCTGAGCAAGACCCTTAACCTTCAGTTGCTCATTGTGTAAGTTGCTTTGGATAAAAGCATATGCTGAAAATGTAATGTACACAAATCATACATACACAAACCTTACCTAAACAATTTTAAGCTTTTAAATACTTATTTATTTAATTTAGTTTCAATACAACACGAAGCTGGCAAGAAAAATAAAATAAAAATAAAAGTAAGAGATAGTTAAAGGTTCTTCTGTATAAAGTGTTTTGTGTGATTTTGTAGGCAGCAGTGAGAGACTTTTCTGGTACATGGTTAAGAAAAGGTTGAATCCAGATGATTTGTTGTGGTGTTTTTGTACTAAATGCAGGTGAAAGAGGATCAGCAGCAGCAGCTGAGCGGTGTGTTTGGTTCTCTGTGTGTTTTGTCACTGTTTCAGGATCTTTTATTTGAAAAGCTGCATGTAGAACAGAGAAAGTAAAAGACGACACACAGCGGAGTGAAAGGCTGAACGACGGACGTCTATAAGAAGCAGCTTGTTTACAGCGTTTCTCGCTTATGGTCACACCACCCTGAGAACACCTGATCTCGGAAGCTAAGCAGGGTCGGGCCTTGTTAGTACTTGGATGGGAGGCCGCCTGGGAATACCAGGTGCTGGAAGCTTTTATCCACACACACCCACCTTCACTCCTTCACCTTATTATTGTATTTTTATAATTATTAATTGTTGCCGTTGTGTTTGTTGTAATAAAAAGTGTAAAAGCATAAACAGCACCGTCTATAAATAAATGAATCCTCTTGTGCTTATAGACTAGTTGGTTTGTAGTGTTATTTTTAAGCTTCTACTGATGTGAATGTGTGAGTTGGAAAACAAAACATGACATTAGAGAAACTGCTTGGAAGAAAGTCTAGGACTGACTGTAATCCTCTCTAAAGCTACATGAGCAGTGTTGGGGTAGTTACCAGTGGCGGCTGGTCAATACGGGGCGCAGGGGCGCCGCCCCCCTTAAAATTATTAAGATGTTAAAATAAGTAAATTACATTCTGCAAAATAGTTATGAAATTAATTAGTCTGTTTGTCTAATTGTCTAATTAACTGTTAATCTAATGGTCATGATAGCATTTTTTAAATAAATAAATATTTGTATTTAATTGTTTACATTGTGCACACTTCCCATGCGCGGGGCGCCGGTATAATGAGTGTCTGTGTGCGTACACAAACTTTTGGCAAACATGTGGTCTGAGGCTGCTCTTTAATTGGTTGTTTTACATTTTCCACAGGGGCGCAGAGAGCTGCGTCCCGGATACACCCACTCTTATTAGAAGTGTGTCACTATTGGCTTATTTTTTTTAAACGCCGTGTGATTGGACAATCCCCGAGTCGACTCATTAACTGATCAATCGTTTATCAGATTGGTTCACGTTAAACAATTAGTTGCAGATTGGAGCAGCATTTCTTCCATAATGAAAGAAAATTCAGTATTGTCTTTACAAAAAAACGCTTTCACAAAGCGTTCACTGGAACAAAAAAAAAGGATAAAGGAGCTTGGACCGGATCGTCCCAATTTACAAATTCAGCAACAGGTAAGTGATCAAGGACGAGCCTACACCCGAGCCTTTTCCAGCTCTTGTTATGACAAACGGAGTTGGCTAGCTGGATGCGACGTAAGTAATGCCTTTTACTGCTTTCCCTGTTTACTATTTCAAAGTCCTGGCACGGAGGCGTTGTGGATAACGACCGGGGTACGAGATTTAAAACATCTTTCAGCTAGATGAAGGTTACAGGATCGCTGTTAGAAGGCACAATGAAGAATCGGCACATCCTGTCTAGAATAATAGACTGTGTGAAATTTTGTGGAGCCTTTGAGCTGGCCTTGCGTGGCCATGATGAAAGTAAGAGCTCAGATAATCCCGGAATTTTTCGAGGGTTGGTGGATTTTGTTGCTTCTCTTGATGGAGTGCTGAAGGAGCACATTGAGAATGCCACTGTGTTTAAGGGAACTTCAAAAACTGTGCAGAATGAGCTACTGGACTGTATGTTGTCTGTTCTGAAGGAACATATAATCAAAGAAGCCCAGGGAAGCGATTTTCTTTCAATCCAGGCAGATGAGACCATGGATATTGCCACGCAGTGCCAGCTTGTTCTTGTACTACGCTATATTGATGCTAAAAACAATGTGCAGGAAAGATTTTTTGAGTTCATCCCTTTGCAGTCGGCCACTGCTGATTCCATTGCTACAGCCCTAAAAGAACGTCTTGCAACTATCCTTCCTGAGGATCAAAAGGGTAAGCTCATCTGCCAGGCATATGATGGAGCCAGCGTGATGAGGGGTGCCACTGCAGGTGTTCAGAAGAAGATACAAGACATGTACCCAAATGCACACTACATCCACTGCTATGCACATCAGCTCAATCTGATAATGCAGCAGGCTACTTCTCACATAACCAAAGTGAGAATTTTTTTTTCTAACCTTGGTGGATTTGCCAGCTTTTTTTCCAGATCACCCAAGCGCACAAGTATTCTTGATAGAGTTGTGGCGCACAGACTACCAGCATTCAGCAACATCAAATGGAACTTTCACAGCCGTACCATCAATACTGTGTTTGAACACAGAGAGGACCTCATTCGCTGTTTTGAAAGCATACGAGACTCTGGTGACTTTGACCCCATTACTGTCAGAGAGGCAGGTGCGTTTGCCATGCTACTGGAGGATCAGGATTTTAAGTTCTTTCTGCAGCTTTTCCACCATATCATGCCTCATGTGGACCTCCTCTATTCCAAACTCCAGAAGAAGGTCATAGATTCAGTTTATATCAAGGAGAGCATTCAGCAGTTCCAGCAGGACATTCAAAAGATCAGGTAATCGTTGTACATTTTCCTCTTTTGTTTATTAGTATTATTGTTATTATTATTGTTATTGTAATTTTTTTCCTTTGCAGAAATTCTCTCCATTCCATGGTTGGACAAAGCAGTGAAGGTAGCGGTCAGCCAGTAAAGAAGCGTCGGACACTCAGTGTAGAACACCATGAAAGGATTGCTGCAGAGGTGAGTTGTGGAAGTCACAGTCCAATTAGATTTGTTTAGAGCTGTTTCTATGCTATGCATGAATGATCAGTGTATGTTGGTGTAATGCTTGTCAGCAATATATGTTATTATTCTTGCTGTACTGCAATATATGGGTAATATGGAATAAAACAAATTCTCATAACATTTGGTTCCTGAATTTTCTATAAACCTGTCCCACAAAAATGCTGTTCCAAAAATGCTTTAACACATTTTGTCTTGAAAATGGCAGCAAACTCATTTCTATGACTTGATCTATGACTAAATTTCAACAGTGATAGAAAAATAACTATTTAGATGTGAAATAAATAAATTATGATCACTTCATAATTTTCATGTTTATCCTTCTCTAGGTCTGTGATATCATACTGGGACACACCAGTGAGCGCTTTTCCTTCACAAACCACCTTGTTAGTGCCACACTCTTGCAGGGGGACAGGTTTGAACAATACAAGACAGCATTTCCTGAAGATGCACCGAGCAACACCTTAAAAGCCTATCCAGTGCTCAATCAAGGTAAGCTGAAGACAGAGCTTAGTCTTATCTACAGCAGGGAAGAGTTCAAAGCCTGTTGTGGTGCTGTGGGCCTATTCCAGATGTTTATGGAAAATAATCTTGAAGAAGTATTTTCAGAGACTGTCACTCTCCTGAAGATCCTCATCACCACACCCATGACCACAGCAGAAGCTGAAAGGTGCTTCTCAACCTTGAAAAGAATTAAAACTTTTCTGAGAAACTCTATGACCCAGGACAGGCTGAATGCATTGGCCATGTTGTCAATGGAGAAGAGACTAGTGACTGAGATTACTGACTTTAACCATAATGTCATTGAGAAATTTGCAAGACAGAAGGAAAGGAGGGCAAACTTCATGTTCAAATAGTGCTACTTTTAAAGGCTTGTTTTTTTATTGTTTTGTTTTTAATTTGTTGTTTTGTTTGCGCCCCCTCAAATTTTTTAGCACCAGCCGCCACTGCTTTTGGTGTTACAATTCGGCATAGAGCAGTCATATGTGGAACACTATTCTCTACTCAGCATTGATAACAGTGTTTTTACCTAAATAAAACCAGGTTCCACCGAGATTTGAACTCGTATCACTGGATTCAAAGTCCAGAGTGCTAACCATTACACCATGGAACCACACAGTGAGGTCTTACTTAAGTCCAAAAGTGAATAATTAGTCATTTAAGAGCAAGTTGGCTGTTAGATGGCGCTGTAAACAATGATTTGCGATTATATTTTGGGATGGAGCAGTCACATGTGGAACACTATAACACTACTAGTGATATTATGATATTCAAGCTGGATGAATGGATGGAAATTAACATGTAATTTAAGGTGACTCTAAACTAGCACAAGCAATTGTGATGCTCTGTTGTACTGCACATGCGCTGAATGCTACCATCCTGAAACTGCTAATGTTTCTCAATCTTGGACCTCACACCGGCCCCAAATAAAAGCAGTAAGGTCCCACCGAGATTTGAACTCAGATCACTGGATTCAGAGTCCAGAGTACTAACCATTACACCATGGAACCCTGACACCACAAAAACTAAACGTAATGATTCGCCATTTGCTGAGTAAATAAAGCAAAACTACACAACTTCAGACTTTACTTTTACATCTCAAGTGATTTAAACTTACGTGATTGATATAATTGATTGAAATCAATTGAACAAACTGAGGTAATTTAGAAGTTTTAAACACTAAATAAAAGTAATTTTAGTTAAACATTGCCACCCAAGTATCAAAATCACAACAAAACGTTCCACTGTTGGAAAATTGCACCAAGTTCAGGACTCAGTTGGCCGGTAGATGGAGCTGTAAACCCACTTTAGGACTTAAACTAACAAACAAGTGATCCTTCTCTAACTAGCAGATCCTATTAACCTGAGCTTCAAACGTTTTCTCTGACAAGTGTGAGGTCGTTTTAATGCCCCTCTCATTCAGGTCAGACACATGTGATTATTTTAATTTGCCAAACTTAATTGCCCTGTTGTAAAAGTTAGCAAGTCATGTGACCCGTGTGTACCGTCCAATGAAACAGCTGTGCCTGCGTCTCTGTGGCGCAATCGGTTAGCGCGTTCGGCTGTTAACCGAAAGGTTGGTGATTCGAGCCCACCCAGGGACGAGTGTCTTTTATTGCACAACCTGCCTGTTGATCAAACGGATATGAGAAACAACAACTACATTCTGTAGTCCCACAGAATAGTGGAAATAAGTAACTGATAAACATCCAGTAAACAACAGTCCTACAAGCACAAATATCCACCTGATAAGTCACCAGACACCGGTTGTCCAAAGTGGAAGAACGTCCTTTTGGTTTCAGTAGATGTTAAATGAAGATACTCGCCCAACGTGGGGCTCGAACCAACGACTCTGAGATTAAGAGTCTCATGCTCTACCGACTGAGCTAGCCGGGCTTAAGCAGCAGGTCAGAACAGAGAGCTCATCAGTCAGACCATCAGAGAGATGTAGGTTTAATTCACTAACATCACGACCAGATTAAGAACTAATTCACAGTTTACAAACAAACACAATTCCAAATGGTACTGACACACCCCCATACCATGACACACCCTGGTACTGGTACTAATAGTAATGGAGAGAGAAATTTTGACTGTATTAGAGCTGCTGCTACAACAACATAATGAAAAGCTCGACCTACTCAGGTCCATCACAAATGCTCTTGGAAAAAATGATCCAAAACAAATTGAGGATTTCACTTCTCCACTTGCCATCGAATCTCAGTTCAGACACTTTGACATGAACCTCTAGACTAGTAAGTGCTTTCTACGTTAAACTGTTTTTTATGTGTTATGTATGTACTTTGTTATAGTCCCTTTAAAAGATGCACTTTGACAAGTTACTTAACCCTGGTGTGTTCTTAAGTGGCCCTCTACTATGTTTAAGAGCAGAAAAAAAAACCTAAATGATTTTTTTTTTTAAACCTTAAAACTTCTTGACTTTTAATAGTGAGCACAACATTAGAAAATCTTAGAACCTAATCACATTCATGCACGTGTCTTTCTTTTACAGATTGAGTGTTTTGGTTTTTGTAGAGATGCGACTGGAAAGGAAACTGTAACAAACGACCTGGTAAATCATCAAGTTTTTTAAATTAATATTTAAACTGAATTCATTCATTAAGTCTCCTCTCCTACAGCCAAGACGAACTTGAGACCAACAGTAAAGCTCTCCATCGTTTCTGTGAGGTCCATAACTGAAGGGCTGTCAGTGTAGAATCAGGTATGTGGGTATATGCCCTGCCCTTGCACACAGGCCGCTTAGCTCAGTTGGTTAGAGCGTGGTGCTAATAACGCCAAAGTCGCGGGTTTGATCCCTGTATGGGCCACACCTGCTTTTGGACTTAAACTAACAAACAAGTGAACCTTCTCTAACTAGCAGGTACTATTGATCTGGGCTTCAAACGTTGTCTCTGAAAAGTGTGAGATCATTTTAATGTCCCTCTCATTCAAGTCAGAAACATGCCATTATTTCAATTTGCCAAACGTAACTGTCCTTCTGTAAAAGCTTGCAAGTCATGTGACCCATGTGTACCATCCAATGAAACATCTGTGCGTGTGTTTCTGTGGCGCAATTGGTTAGCGCGTTCGGCTGTTAACTGAAAGGTTCGTAGTTCTAGCCCACCCACAGACGAGTGCCTTCTATTGCACAACCATGTCTGATGATCAAATGGATATGAGACACAACAACAATGTGTAGTCCCACAGAATAGTGGAAATAAGTAACTGAAAACAACCAGTAAACAACAGTCCTACAAACACAAATATCCACCTGATAAGTCACCGGAGACCGGCTGTCCAAAGTGGAAGAACGTCCTTTTGGTTTCTGTAGATGTTAAATAAAGATACTCGCCCAACGTGGGGCTCGAACCCACGACCCTGAGATTAAGAGTCTCATGCTCTACCGACTGAGCTAGCCGGGCTTAAGCAGCAGGTCAAAACAGACAGATCATCGATCAGATCATCAGAGAGATGTAGGTTTAATTCACTAACATCACGACCAGATTAAGAACTAATTCACAGTTTACAAACAAACACAATTCAGAATAAACAACAGAAACACACACAGACTTACTGTCACTGTATTGTATTGTATTATAGTGTTAAATTGTAGTGTATTTTAATGAGATTATGCTTTAATGCTGTATTTTCTTAAATTTATTTAATCCAGCACAATGGTTAAACTGCACAACCCAACAAGTTAAAATAACCCATCATGTGTTCTGTCCAATATTTACACAGTGCTGGGTTTCCAAATAACACATTTTCACCTGCATTCGGCCTTTTCTTTCCTGTGTACCATAAAGAAGTCGCCATTGCAGGTCTGCAACATGTTACAAAAACACTTGGGACACTTTATTTTTGCTTTCTTAATCTTGCCGGTGTCACGTTGTATTGAAAGTAAAATAAATTAATTAATTAATAATTAAAATCCTAAAATTTAACCCCTTAACGCCGCTTGTCGCGAATTCGCAACACAGCGCTTCCATTCAGATTGTAGCCGAGTTAGTGTATGTTTTCCCCCAATGCCGGTTTGTATTTATTTAATACGGAAGCTAACCTGTCGGACAGTGACTTGTGCATTTTGCGGCTGCAAATTTGGAGAAATTGTCCAATTTGATGCAAGTTGTGCTTAGATAAAAATACGTAGCACATTATTGATTGCTTCTACAGCTGACATATTGGAATAGATTTCATGTGACGAATATTTGTTCCGTTATTTGAATTTTTCTGTTCGTCGCGAATTCGTTACGTCCGTCCATAACGGCTACAACCGGCCATAAAGTCTGCATGTAAATAATGCTGTATTTAGATTGATTTCAGCGCTCACATGCACTTTCTTTAGGAAATGCCATTATAGTTTATTTCTGTAATTATTACAAAGTAGCATGTATGTATGTATATACTATATATATATGTATATACAGTGTATCACAAAAGTGAGTACACCCCTCACATTTCTGCAAATATTTTATTATATCTTTTCATGGGACAACACTATAGAAATAAAACTTGGATATAACTTAGAGTAGTCAGTGTACAGCTTGTATAGCAGTGTAGATTTACTGTCTTCTGAAAATAACTCAACACACAGCCATTAATGTCTAAATGGCTGGCAACATAAGTGAGTACACCCCACAGTGAACAAATTGTGCCCAAATGTGTCGATATTTTGTGTGACCACCATTATTATCCAGCACTGCCTTAACCCTCCTGGGCATAGAATTCACCAGAGCTGCACAGGTTGCTACTGGAATCCTCTTCCACTCCTCCATGATGACATCACGGAGCTGGTGGATGTTAGACACCTTGAACTCCTCCACCTTCCACTTAATGTACTCCAAAAACTGTTTCTGGAACTAGATGCTAACAAACTGTCTCATAAAGCTCAATTACTAAATACCAAGCTGTTCAGTGAGATGTAGTCCATACTGAGTATTACACTTGTACGTATTACGTACTGTTTATCGAATTCCACTGTGGTTGCACTTTCTGAAAACTTCAATGTTGGCACTGTTTTTTTGTACATAATTCAGATTTATAAGTGTTTCATGCCCATGTTTTGCAGACATTTCACTTAACTGTGTGCTGCTTTGTTAAACATTTTTCATTGAAATGAATAATGATTGCACTTATTGTATGCTGAATTGTGTTAGACATCTGATTCTTACACTGATCAGCCATAACATTAAAACCTCCTTGTTTCTACACTTACTGTTCATTTGTGTGAAAATTATTTGGGTCAAAAATAGCTGAACTGTGGTGCATTTGGATCCATTTTGAAGCTGAAATTAACAAAAGCTATTTATATACTGCATTTTTAAAGTTCTATATATGTTCTAAAGTTCTATATAACATGTAACAGCTGCAAAATATCACAGTAAGTATTATGCAGACAAATCTTAACCTACTTAAAATTTTTGTATTTTGTATATTTTTTTAAATGAAGAATAACAATTTAAAAGTACAGTTAACTTATGTTTTAGAGAAAGAAAATGCTTTTATTTTGACAGTTTATTAATGTATTTAAATAATAAAAAAAGACAATTTAACAGATATTTTTTGCAATACCTCTGACAGTTAATTTAAAATTGGGCTAAAATTACAGGGTTTTTTTTGTTTTATATGCTAATTTTTTGTGATAACAGTAGTAATTGTCTGTACTTAAACTTTTCTTTATCATTTATAAAGATAATTCTTAAAGATAGTTTTTTTTAGAGGTGTATGACACTCTTCTAACAATTAATATATGTTGAAAGTAGAAGATTTCATGAAATTATAGGACACTTTCCTGTAAAATTACAGTGATAGATGTTAATTATGGTAAATATAATTACCGTTTTTTTACAGTTTATCTCTGTTTTAAATTTTACAGTTTTTTCCTGTTTTTTTACGCTTATTTTTTTTTTTTACAGTGCAGCAGCCCAAAGACTTGCTCACCTTTTGACCTGTACACTCCTGCCAAAATAAGCAACCCAATGTAGGCTTGCAAGTGGGTCACATCCAAGTCTTTCCAACTGTCCCCATACACACACCTCTCTAAATTTGTCATCTTACGTATATCCTTTCAAGTGATGGTGTTAGGACGAGCTCAAATGCTGATTTTATGTCTTGTACATGGCTGGTGGGGCCTGGAACCATTTTGATGACATTAGCAGCACTAAGTCAACCCTGTTGTTCAAGTGGGGAGACAGACCATAATAACTTTTCAGTTTTGGAAGGTAGTGTGTTTGCTGGTGGTTGAGAAACAAAAGAAGGGTCAACACTGAGGGTCTCATTCTCATCAGAGGAGGATGCCTCATAATCCGAGTCCTCCTCAACATCATTCTCTGTCTCTATTCACAGAAACCATACTTTCCTGTCCCCACAGCATGGGAAATATTAAAAATCTCACGAGGACGATGTTCCCCTCCCCCATGTTGTGTGAACTATCAGTGGTTCTGGCACTACTACAGTTATGAGTATGTTAAGTTAGGGCCTTAACGTTTTTTAAAGATTATAAAATTGCATGTCATAGTGACCTCAATATCTTCCTAAACAACCAAAACAAATGTGTGTAAAATGTTGATATATATTATATGTTTTATACAGCTAAAACAGCCTGGGGTCAAACTGACCTTAAAGAACACCGATGCGTACAACATGTGTACAGGACACTGAAAACATATCATGTTAGTTCTATGTTTACCCAGTTGTCCCCATTAAATTAGGAAAAGTCATTAAATATGATGTCAATCATTTATTTTAAGACGTTACACATTGAATGGGGTCAAATTGACCCTAAAGGTAATAGGAGGGTTAATGCCCCTCTCATTCAAGTCAGAAACATGCCATTATTTAAATTAGCCAAACTTAGTGACCCTTCTGTAAATGGTTTAATGTGCACACTGCTGCTACTGGCTTGTTTTTCTTTTCTACAATGTAAGTTCATACCTTCAGGTTCATGTTATTTGAGATCTCTACATAGATTTCTTCCTCATGTACAGAAAGATGCAGTTCAGTTTGAGAAGCTCACAGCGGGAGAGCGAGTGAGTCTGCGCGTTCAAATGAATCAAATGAGTTGATTCTTTAATCAGGTTCTTTAATTCTAACGTCAGGAATAAATTCGAAAGAGTCGATTCACTAAGTTGATAGTACTCAGCAATGAGCAGTCAAATTACCTAAATAATCTACATAACACATACAGCAAAAACATGTGAATGTGGAAGCATGTGTGTGTATTGTGTATGTGTGTGTGTGTGTATGCTTATGAATATTAACAGAATTGATACATATGTTAGACACGTATAGATACATGAAGTGATGTAGACACACATATTACAGTTTTTCTGAGTTGCTAAAACACATTGCTGTCAAAATACACACAAATCCAGCCAATGCATGAACACTACACAGCAGTCATTACACACTACATAAAACAATTCAAAACACTGTGCTATTATCATAGCAAAACCAAATATCTTTATTCAGGAATTCTGAAATGTTTTTTTGTTTAAATAAAAACATATTTACTGAAGTGTTTACATATTTAAATACTAGGTAACAAACAAAGAAATACAGTATATGAAGTGCAATATAATTATTTATTGTATGTACAGTTTGCAAAGTCAATCATTTATTCTGCCACAGGACCATGTCTCTGGACTCGGTCAGGCCACAGGACTTCATGTACAGTGTATCACAAAAGTGAGTACACCCCTCACATTTCTGCAAATATTTCATTATATCTTTTCATGGGACAACACTATAGACATGAAACTTGGATATAACTTAGAGTAGTCAGTGTACAGCTTGTATAGCAGTGTAGATTTACTGTCTTCTGAAAATAACTCAACACACAGCCATTAATGTCTAAATAGCTGGCAACATAAGTGAGTACACCCCACAGTGAACCTGTCCAAATTGTGCCCAAATGTGTCGTTGTCCCTCCCTGGTGTCATGTGTCAAGGTCCCAGGTGTAAATGGGAAGCAGGGCTGTTAAATTTGGTGTTTTGGGTACAATTCTCTCATACTGGCCACTGGATATTCAACATGGCACCTCATGGCAAAGAACTCTCTGAGGATGTGAGAAATAGAATTGTTGCTCTCCACAAAGATGGCCTGGGCTATAAGAAGATTGCTAACACCCTGAAACTGAGCTACAGCATGGTGGCCAAGGTCATACAGCGGTTTTCCAGGACAGGTTCCACTCGGAACAGGCTTCGCCAGGGTCGACCAAAGAAGTTGAGTCCACGTGTTCGGCGTCATATCCAGAGGTTGGCTTTAAAAAATAGACACATGAGTGCTGCCAGCATTGCTGCAGAGGTTGAAGACGTGGGAGGTCAGCCTGTCAGTGCTCAGACCATACGCCGCACACTGCATCAACTCGGTCTGCATGGTCGTCATCCCAGAAGGAAGCTGACGCACAAGAAAGCCAGCAAACAGTTTGCTGAAGACAAGCAGTCCAAGAACATGGATACTGGAATGCCCTGTGGTCTGACGAAACCAAGATAAACTTGTTTGGCTCAGATGGTGTCCAGCATGTGTGGCGGCGCCCTGGTGAGAAGTACCAAGACAACTGTATCTTGCCTACAGTCAAGCATGGCGGTGGTAGCATCATGGTCTTGGGCTGCATGAGTGTTGCTGGCACTGGGGAGCTGCAGTTCATTGAGGGAAACATGAATTCCAACATGTACTGCGACATTCTGAAACAGAGCATGATCCCCTCCCTTCGAAAACTGGGCCTCATGGCAGTTTTCCAACACGATAACGACCCCGAACACAACCTCCAAGATGACAACTGCCTTGCTGAGGAAGCTGAAGGTAAAGGTGATGGACTACTAGGGGTTTTTGTATCTGTTGGTCCTGGATTTTGTAAAGTTGCTTTGAGACAATGTATATTGTAAAAAGCGCTATATAAATAAAGTTGACTTGACTTGACTTGACTTGACTAAACCCAATTGAGCACCTGTGGCGCATCCTCAAGTGGAAGGTGGAGGAGTTCAAGGTGTCTAACATCCACCAGCTCCGTGATGTCATCATGGAGGAGTGGAAGAGGATTCCAGTAGCAACCTGTGCAGCTCTGGTGAATTCCATGCCCAGGAGGGTTAAGGCAGTGCTGGATAATAATGGTGGTCACACAAAATATTGACACTTTGGGCACAATTTGGACATGTTCACTGTGGGGTGTACTCACTTATGTTGCCAGCCATTTAGACATTAATGGCTGTGTGTTGAGTTATTTTCAGAAGACAGTAAATCTACACTGCTATACAAGTTGTACACTGACTACTCTAAGTTATATCCAAGTTTTATTTCTATAGTGTTGTCCCATGAAAAGATATAATGAAATATTTGCAGAAATGTGAGGGGTGTACTCACTTTTGTGATACACTGTACATCACAGGCAATATTCTCCCTATCCAGACAATGCAAAAACAATCCATGCAGAATTCAGGCTTGAGAAGAATCCACTCTAATGTCATCACATACTGCATCCATTGACTGGAGCAGATTTTTCTGGGTACGCCAAGTAGAATTCATCAAATGATTTTAGGAAGAGGGAGTATGGTTGAAGGCTTAGATTTAAAAAACAGAGTTTATTGATAAACCACTAACGACGTTTTGACGACGGTGAAAGCTCACATTGGTCAAACGACAATGTACACAGGGTGGTGCTCTCTCAGCTCAGGATCCCCTGCTCAAGTCCAATCAAAGTATCTTGTAGACCCTCCAGAAATGTTAGTAGTACCCCATTGCTGTTGATGGCCGCACATACATTTTACATTTTCAGCAATATGCAGACACTTTTATCCAGACAACTTACAGTGTACAGTCTAAGCAACTGAGGGTTATGGGTCATGCTCAAAGGTCCAACAGTGGCAACGTTGCAGTGAGTTTACTAGTCCAGTACCTTAACTGCTAGGCTACATGTTGACATTGCCACCACAATGATCAGGCATTTCTATAATTGCAGGTTGATCAGTTATGTTTGATATGTATGATATATGAAACTGATATGTTTATCAGATGAGACCTCTTCTCCACCTCTTTGTAAGAATAAATCCAGCTTTGTTCAAATGTAAACATTCATGGGGCGTCTCCGGGGTTTTAGTTTAAATGTGACACATCATGACAGACCTTATGTTGTTGTATAAATGTGCTGCTTTACACAGAATACAGTATTTGATTGACTGCTTTGACTGCTCTTGTTCTTGGTCATCCTCATCTTCCTCCTCGTCCACCACCTCTGACATGCCCTTCTCTTCTTCTTCTATTGTTGCCCTTTATTGCTAAAGTCACAATACAGCTCAGAAATGCCACATGCATCTGAAATAACTTTTATTCTGTTTACCTAATCATTTTAACACTTTTTTACTGATATGACACGTGTGCACAGTTTTTACCTGTAGTGTGTTAACGATGACAATAGTGTGTTTGTTGTGTTTAACTTTTGTGGCATGTGTGTGCCATTTTGCATCAAAGTGCACTGCCATGAGAAATGTGTGTTAGTCAGTGAGAATGTGTTTAGAGTTTTGCAAAAAGGTTGAATCAGACGTGAAACAGTGTCAAACTAGAAGAAAATGGTTTAAGGTTTTGTGAAATTAGTGAATCATTCAATAGACAAGTTTTGGCAGTTGACAGTTGTGTTCCAAGAATGGGGTTTAGTGTTTTAGCGATTGAGAAAAACTGCAATTTATGAAAACTTAACATTTATAATATGAAGAATTCTTGCAAAGACCATAAAGACCAGGGTAAAATTCTTCCACTTGAAAGTAAAAGTTGTTCTGTGTTTATTAAAGTAGATTAAACTTGAATAAAGAATAAAAACAGATTCAGATCTGAGGTTGGTACATTTCACAACATTACATTTTATTATTAATAATCATATTCATTCCATGATGTATATTCAATAATTGAAGTAGAACAGTTCTAGAAAAAGAAAACCATTCAGTTTTACCTCCTGTGTGAATGTGCTGGTGTTGTTTGAGATAATAATGCACAAAAATACTTTCCACACTTTTAACAGTGATGTAGTTTTTCTATGTGAGTTTGTTGATGTCGTTTAAGATTACTTTCATAAGCAAAAAACTTTTTACACACTAAGCAGTGATACAGTTTCTCTCCTGTGTGAATACGCTGGAGTTGTTGGAGGATAACCTGTTGAGCAAAACTCTTTCCGCACTCTGAGCAGTAATATGGTTTCTGTCCTGTGTGAACACGCTGGTGTACTTTAAGGGCACTACTTTGAATAAAACTCTTTCCACACACTGAGCAGTAATATGGTTTCTCTCCTGTGTGAATACGCTGGTGTACTTTAAGAGCATTACAGTAAGCAAATCTCTTCCCACACTGAGCAGTGATGCGGTTTCTCTCCTGTGTGAACACGCTGGTGTACTTTAAGAGCATTACTGTAAGAAAAACTCTTCCCACACTCTGAGCAGTGATACGGTTTCTTTCCTGTGTGAATATGCTGGTGTTTTTGAAGTGTAATATGTTCAGCAAAGCTGTTTCCACACTTTGAGCAGTGATACGGCTTTTCTCCTGTGTGAATACGCTGGTGTTTTTGAAGGTTACCCTGTTGAGCAAAACTCTTTCCACACTCTGAGCAGTGATACGGTTTCTCTCCTGTGTGAATACGCTGGTGTTTTTGAAGGTTACCCTGTTGAGCAAAACTCTTCCCACACTCCGAACACTGATATGGCTTCTCTCCTGTATGAATGCGCTGGTGTTGTTTGAAATTACTCTGCATAGTAAAACTCTTCCCACACTCTGAGCAGCGATGAAAGTTCTTCATGTTTATGCTTTGATAAGACTGTAGAAACTGTTTCCTTGGAAAGCAACAGAAACAAAGAAACAAGTCGATTAATTAGAATTACTTTTACTACATTAATACCACAATAATATTAAACTCTTCACCTAGTAATAAAAACATTAAATTCACTTCACGTCTAAGTGAGAATCTGAATTCAAAGAACATCAGGATAAAATACTTATAAATACTGCAGATATTAATAATGAAATAACTATAAATAACTTGATATAAATAAAGATATAAGAGATCTGACTTTCTCAACATCAGTCCTGCACCAAGCAAATCTAATCCAGTTCATGACAGGACTAATAATTAGCTCACAAGTGTAAATATTGGGGGGCTGGGAGTAAAAAATGGCTTCATAAAACACCACAATTATGAGCATAAAGCTATTTTAAACAATCTGAATATATTAACCTAATAATATTAAATAACATAATAAAATAAAAAGAACAACAAATGCAACATAAATGTAAAAGAAACAAACAAGAAAACCCTTTACCTTCCTGTTAGAATCCTGGCAGCCACTTTAACAAAGCTGGCGTCTCCAGCAGGTCGTTTCTAATGAAGAACGTGCAGAAGATCCTTCTTACCAAGTGACTCAGCTACAAGTCTAGAGTTTAGTCCTTAAATAGAGCTGAGGACAAAGACCCAAGACGAGTTCAAAACTCTGCATTGGTCAATCATCAGACAACTATTCACACCTTCTTGTGTGAAGTACTAGCTCATTATCTATGGAACGTGTGCAAATGAACTAGATGAAGACACAAAGCATGATGGGTGAAGTCAAACTACACCTATTTATCTGAGTAGAGAAGTTATTTACATTTAATCCTAAACACAAACAAGGAATTGAAAGGCTATTCTGTAAAGTGAAATGACATGAACTTAAATAAAGCTTTTATGATAAGAATCTTGTCACAAATGACCCTGAAGTTACGCCTCCGCGCCAGAGGAGGTCACCCTCGCCTCAATTTTGAATCGCTCACCTGTTACTCGTGATCTCATTTAGCAAGGTATATAAGGATGCTGCACCTGAGCTGAGGTGCAACGTCTTGTTGGTTATACCTCAATTCGAAGCGTGAGCGATCTATCTATTGTCAGTGTGTTTAGTTTGAGCCGGTTTTTGACTTAGCTTTTGTGTAACGACTACGATTATCGGATTTGCCCTTTTCTGTATTGTTTGTCTGTAAGTACCTGTTTGTATCTTGAAGTAAACCTGCATTTGGATCCCTACTACCCTGGTCTCGCGTGACATAAGACGTTGCCTATTATGGATCCAGCAGGGTTTGAACAACGGTTGGAAAGCCAAGAACAAAAGCTCAACGAGTTGGTTCAGCTGGTGCAGGGTTGGATGCAACAGTATTCACCACCCGTACAACAACCTCCGGTTGTCAACGAACCACCAGTTTCGGCCGAAGCCCTGGCGAACGCAACCCCGTCCTCGGATTTCATCGCTGTTCCTGAGCGTTACGACGGCACCCCGGAGAGTTGCGTGAGTTTTTTGATGCAGTGTAACATATATATTAACCATAACGCTGCTAAATTTCGTTCGGAGACGGACAAAATTGAATTTGTAATGTCCCTGCTAACCGGGAGGGCTAGAGAATGGGTTACAGCTCTTTGGTCGGCTAACAGTGAAATATTACGCTCAGAAACACAGTTCCTGGAGCAGTTTAAAGCCGTGTTTAATCACCCCGAAGCCGGAAAGGAGGTGGGTTTTCGTTTGATGGAACTCAAACAGGGCACTCGTTCTGCAGCTGCTTATGCTCTAGATTTTCGCACGTTGGCCGCGGGCAGTGGATGGAGCGAACCAGCCTTATTGACAGTTTTCCAGAGAGGTCTGAGGGAGGATCTTCAGGCAGAATTGGTTTTTCGCACAGATAATAAGACACTGGACCAAGTTATTCAAACCGCTATCTCACTTGATAACCTGTTGAGAGGAAAACGCAGGATGACAAGGGAGACAAGACCACTCCCCAGTAACCTTCACTTCGAACCCGATCCAGAGCCAATGCAGGTGGGAGGAGCCCGTTTGACCCCGAGGGAGAAACTCCGACGGCGTCGCGAGGGTCTGTGTTTGTATTGCGGCCAGGCAGGTCATATCTGCGCAACTTGTCCTACACGTCCCAGTTATTCTGGGACGACAGGGGTAAGTGTATCACCCCTATCATCTACCGTTAATCAAATGGTATTATCTGTTCAGCTGGCTTGGGGTTTAGGTAATGTATTTGTGTCAGCCCTTATAGATTCTGGGGCTGCAGGTAACTTCATGGACTCTGGCCTGGCTAAAGGACTCCAGATACCCTTGAGAAGAATGGCTTCATCACTCCAGGTTAAGGCTTTGGATGGACGTCTTTTGGGCAAAGGGACGGTTTCTCAAGTCACAGAAGAACTGGTGATCAAGATAGGTCTGTTCCATGAAGAAAAACTCTCTTTTTTAATCATAGACTCCCCTGAACACCCCGTCATATTGGGATATTCCTGGTTAGCTGTACATGACCCCCTGATCTCTTGGAAATCAGGAGAGATAAAGGAATGGAGTGACACTTGTAAGTTACAATGCATGTCCATCCCTTGTTTTGCCACTTCCATAGAAAGCCCGGACGTGAACAAAACTGTGTCGATTCCTCAATGTTATTATGATCTGAAGGATGTTTTCAGTAAGGAACGGGCTGCACAGTTACCACCACATAGGCCTGGGGACTGTGGTATTGACTTGCTACCGAACACGGTGCCACCCCGCAGTAGAGTATATCCTCTATCAGAACCTGAAACGTTAGCCCTAGAAAATTACATAGAGGAAGCTCTAGCGTTGGGCCATATTAGACCTTCTACCTCCCCTTCTACCTCCCCTGTTTTTTCTTTGTAGAGAAAAAGAATGGTGGCCTCCGTCCCTGCATAGATTACAGGGGCCTTAATGCCATCACCGTAAAATACCCCTATCCCTTACCTCTAGTACCGTCCGCCCTTGAGAAACTCAGAAAGGCGAACATTTTCACCAAACTGGATCTTAGAAGCGCATATAATCTAATCCGTATCAGAGAGGGCGACGAGTGGAAAACGGCTTTTGTGACCACTAGAGGGCACTACGAGTATCTGGTCATGCCATATGGGCTAGCTTGCGCCCCCTCTGTGTTTCAAGCTTACATGAACGAAGTGCTCAGGGACATGTTAGATCGCTGGGTTATGGTCTATATTGATGACATTCTGATTTTTTCTGCTACAGAAGAAGAACATATTCGTCATGTCAGAATGGTCCTTCGGAAGCTGTTAGAGCACCAACTATTCGTCAAGATCGAGAAATGTGAATTCCATGTCAAGGAGGTCTCCTTTTTAGGGTATCATGTTCAACCTGGAGGAGTACGCATGAGTACAGACAAGGTACGTGCGGTGGTGCAGTGGCCACAACCCAATTCTGTGAAGGAATTGCAACGCTTTCTAGGCTTCTCCAACTTTTACCGTCGCTTTATCAGGGGTTTTAGCTCTATCGCAGCACCCCTCACTTCCTTGCTGAAGGGCAACACCAAAGTTCTGCGGTGGACCACTGAGGCTGCACGCGCGTTCGCAGCTCTTAAGCAGAAATTCACCACGGCACCCATTCTCCAACACCCGAACCCCGAAATACAGTTCGTTTTGGAAGTTGATGCATCGGAAACGGGAATAGGAGCCGTGCTATCCCAGCGCTCTGGCACACCTCCTAAATTACATCCATGTGCTTACTACTCACGTAAATTAAACAGTGCCGAGAAAAACTATGACGTAGGTAATCGGGAATTGTTAGCGATGAAAGAAGCCTTGGAGGAATGGAGACATTGGTTGGAGGGAGCTCGACAACCTTTCTTGGTGTACACTGACCACCGTAACTTAGAATACCTGAGAACTGCAAAGAGAATGAACTCTAGACAAGCTCGGTGGTCATTGTTTTTTAATCGGTTCAGTTTCACGGTTACCTATCGACCAGGATCAAAGAACGGCAAAGCCGACGCCCTGTCACGTATGTTTCCCCCCTCTAACGTATCCGATGCTAAAAATCCTGAAACCATAATTCCCACCTCATGTATTTTAGCCCCTGTCAGCTGGGACATTGATAGTGAAATTAGGGCAGCGCAAGTAAATGATCCCAGTCCTGTTTCATGTCCAGAAGGCAAAACTTATGTTCCCGCTTCGTTACGTAATAGAGTACTTACGCTTGTGCACACCTCCCCTAGTTCTGGTCATCCTGGCATCCAACGCACTGTAGAGCAGTTGCACCGTAAGTATTGGTGGCCCTCGTCTGTGAAGGACGCTACACGATTCGTCTTAAAATGCGACATATGTGCACAGTGTAAAACACCCCGGTCCCCGCCGTCGGGTAAGTTGGTGCCTTTGGAGATACCCAAGCGTCCCTGGTCGCATTTGGGAATCGATTTTATCACAGATCTTCCCCCCTCAAAGGGATTCACTGCCATCCTTGTCATAATAGACAGGTTTTTGAAGGCCTGTAGGTTGGTGCCCTTTACCAAGCTACCCTCAGCTTGGGAAACCGCAATGGCCTTGTTTGAGAATGTCTTCCGGTTCTACGGCTTGCCGGAGGATGTGGTGTCTGATAGGGGACCGCAGTTTAACTCCAGGGTTTGGAGGGCTTTCTGCAAAGTGCTAAACATTAATGTCAGCCTAACGTCGGGTTATCATCCCCAGGCCAATGGTCAAGTTGAGAGACTTAACCAAGAAATAGGACGCTTTCTCCGTTCCTACTGCCATAGACATCAACATGATTGGAGTTCCTTCCTACCCTGGGCGGAGTATGCGCAAAACTCTCTGATCAGCTCCTCTACCAGACTAACTCCTTTCCAGTGTGTGCTCGGTTTTCAGCCCCCGTTCTTACCTCCGGAGAGGGAGCCTAGCGATGTGCTCACCGTGGACGACTGGATGAAGCGCAGCCAGCAAACATGGGAGGAGGCTCACGTCAGGTTGCAACGCGCCGTGAGGCGTATGAAAACACAAGCGGACAGACGGCGAAAGGAGGCACCAGCATACCAAGTGGGACAGAGGGTCTGGCTGTCCACGAGGGATTTGAAACTGAAATTACCTTCAAAGAAGTTAAGTCCTCGTTATATAGGTCCTTTTAAGATAGTCAAACAAGTCACTCCTGTTTCATATCAGTTAATGCTACCTTCTCAGTATCGCATAGCTCCTACCTTCCATGTCTCGTTACTAAAACCTGTTTTTTCTCCGGACTCAGGGTCAGTGCAGGAACCCCCCCCACCGCTGGTCGTAGATGATACCCCCGCTTACAGCGTACGGATGCTGTTGGACTCCCGGTGCCGGGGTGGCAGGATGCAGTATCTGGTGGACTGGGAGGGGTACGGCCCTGAGGAACAGTCATGGGTGTGGTCTAAGGACATTCTAGATCCATCCTTGATCTCGGATTTCCATCGAGACCACCCAGATCGTCCCACTCCTCGACCCAGGGGTCGGCCCCGGCTGGGGATGCAGCGGTCGGCTGGGGCCTCCCGTCAAGGGGGGGGTAATGTCACAAATGACCCTGAAGTTACGCCTCCGCGCCAGAGGAGGTCACCCTCGCCTCAATATTGAATCGCTCACCTGTTACTCGTGATCTCATTTAGCAAGGTATATAAGGATGCTGCACCTGAGCTGAGGTGCAACGTCTTGTTGGTTATACCTCAATTCGAAGCGTGAGCGATCTATCTATTGTCAGTGTGTTTAGTTTGAGCCGGTTTTTGACTTAGCTTTTGTGTAACGACTACGATTATCGGATTTGCCCTTTTCTGTATTGTTTGTCTGTAAGTACCTGTTTGTATCTTGAAATAAACCTGCATTTGGATCCCTACTACCCTGGTCTCGCGTGACAAATCTAAGTCATGTAAAATGCTGTATGTATATTTGTGTGAATTAGTTTCTACTGTATATGAGGAACAATAAGAAAACTATAAGAGGAAACACCCACCTATAGATTTATCTGTATTTATGGTGTAGAAATATGTGAACTGTTGGATTTACTGAAACACTTTCTACATTCTGAGCAGTGATACGAGCTCACTGAGGAAACATAAAGATTAATAAAGGGAAGGAAACAAAACCTGAAAATAAGAGCTTTACCTTCCGTTCAAATCCTGTTCAAACTGCTGAGAATGAGAGCAGTTCATAACTACAGGAACACAGACTGTACTTGTACTCGGTCTGTTTACCTCCAGCAGCAACTGGAACCAACACCAAACAATTTAACTCTACCCAGGGTTGCCAAGTCCAGCACAAATACCCGCCCCTAAGTCTGTCTAAACCGGCCCTTCACATGCTAAAACTAGCAGCCCTTGTTCATAGGTATGTGAGTGCAAATCCTCAACCATGACTGAATTTTTAAACAAGCCCAATTTGGCAGGAAAATCGCAAGAGTTGCCAGGTTTAATAAAATTATTCAGCCTAATGTCTGGTCTAAAATCAACCCTGAAGCTGAAACTAGCCCAGAATCCAGGGTGTCACAGATATTGGTGAAATGGCAAATGATCGAGCAGTACTACTAGTGAATCTTTTATTATTAATAATAATATAGTTTCATTTTACATTCCGAATGACACTTTGTATGTATGTTGTATTTTGTTTACATTAGTATTACAGCTAGTAATATTTTATCATTAAACTATTAGTCATTTCATTCATTTTTTATAATCGTTTTAGATCTCATAAAAGAACATTTAATAGTAACACTTAAAATACTAAACGCTCTGAATTTCACTTCTACTCTTTTCTGTTCTTCTCCTCTCCTGTTTTCTTCTCCTCTCCAATCTTCTTTATTAACAATTTAGTTTTTATTTTGTTATTTGTGATTTATGAATAGAATTTCAGGTTACATGAAGAACTATTTAGAATTATTACCCACCCAGTTCTTTACATCTATCTTCTATTGTCACTCCAGCTTAAGCCTACATACAAATACATGGACCGTGAGTTTAGTCCCATTTAACAACCATGGACACATTTGCTGACATCAGATTCAAAACCAAACTCTCATCACACAGAGGACTCATCAATAAAGAAACACTTGTCTCCTGACCCCTCAGTTGGTCTTGGTCAATTGGTCACCTTCATGATAAGAAAACACCTGAACTACCACAATAGTATTTATTTGCTTGCACAACAAAAAAAAACTTGGTACAGAATTTCCCCATATTTTTTTTTGTTGACTCAACTTTTATAAATTATTTGTTATACTGACTGACTTTTTTTTTGTCAACACTAAAAGACATATTTAGTTGAGTAAACAAAAAAAAACCTTGGGACAAAATTTCCCTGAAATTTTTCCTGTCTACTCAACTTTTGCACATTTGTTAAACTGACTGACATTTTCTTGTCAATATTAAAATACATATTAAGTTGAGCAAACATGAAAACATTCATTGTACTATGAACTACAAGTAGTCTTGAGCAAAACAATTTGAGTTGCACTGACTTTTCTTTTGTTTACCAAACAAAGAAAATTTAGTTAATGTAAGCCTTACATTATCGCCTAATAAACAAAGCTTTCTCAAGTTGAGTTGGCTAAAAACTATCAGTACTAAGAAATATCAAGTTTTGCTATAAAATTTAAAGATTACAGCTGGTGTGTGAGGTGTAAAGAAATGGAGGACACTTTAAACTTTAGAAGAAACAAGATTTGTTTTATTAATCTCACAGCCTCAGCTGATGCATCAAGGATACATAAACCTAACACCAATCCCACCATAAAAAGAAACCAAAATTAGCAGTTCCAAAGTAACCACCGCAGAAACACAACAAAAGTTCTCCAAAACTTTTCTTAATTCTTGAAGGGACTTTACAATGATAAACGAGGGTAAAACACCCACCAACTGAAAGCAATACTTTGGCTGTCTACAGCTTGAAGAGTTTATTCTATAGGCACTGAACTCTATTGGTGCACCTGTCTCCTAGTCCGACAAAGATGTTCTGCACTGCCTCAAATGTGTATATATATATACAGTGTATCACAAAAGTGAGTACACCCCTCACATTTCTGCAAATATTTCATTATATCTTTTCATGGGACAACACTATAGACATGAAACTTGGATATAACTTAGAGTAGTCAGTGTACAGCTTGTATAGCAGTGTAGATTTACTGTCTTCTGAAAATAACTCAACACACAGCCATTAAAGTCTAAATAGCTGGCAACATAAGTGAGTACACCCCACAGTGAACATGTCCAAATTGTACCCAAATGTGTCGTTGTCCGTCCCTGGTGTCATGTGTCTAGGTCCCTGGTGTAAATGGGGAGCAGGGCTGTTAAATTTGGTGTTTTGGGTACAATTCTCTCATACTGGCCACTGGATAGTCAACATGGCACCTCATGGCAAAGAACTCTCTGAGGATGTGAGAAATAGAATTGTTGCTCTCCACAAAGATGGCCTGGGCTATAAGAAGATTGCTAACACCCTGAAACTGAGCTACAGCATGGTGGCCAAGGTCATACAGCGGTTTTCCAGGACAGGTTCCACTCAGAACAGGCTTCGCCAGAGTCGACCAAAGAAGTTGAGTCCACGTGTTCGGTGTCATATCCAGAGGTTGGCTTTAAAAAATAGACACATGAGTGCTGCCAGCATTGCTGCAGAGGTTGAAGACGTGGGAGGTCAGCCTGTCAGTGCTCAGACCATACGCCGCACACTGCATCAACTCGGTCTGCATGGTCGTCATCCCAGAAGGAAGCTGACGCACAAGAAAGCCCGCAAACAGTTTGCTGAAAACAAGCAGTCCAAGAACATGGATTACTGGAATGCCCTGTGGTCTGACGAGACCAAGATAAACTTGTTTGGCTCAGATGGTGTCCAGCATGTGTGGCAGCGCCCTGGTGAGAAGTACCAAGACAACTGTATCTTGGCTACAGTCAAGCATGGTGGTGGTAGCATCATGGTCTTGGGCTGCATGAGTGTTGCTGGCACTGGGGAGCTGCAGTTCATTGAGGAAAACATGAATTCCAACATGTACTGTGACATTCTGAAGCAGAGCATGATCCCCTCCCTTCCAAAACTGGGTTTTCCAACAGGATAACGACCCCAAACACAACCTCCAAGATGACAACTGCCTTGCTGAGGAAGCTGAAGGTAAAGGTGATGGACTAAACCCAATTGAGCACCTGTGGCGCATCCTCAAGTGGAAGGTGGAGGAGTTCAAGGTGTCTAACATCCACCAGCTCCGTGATGTCATCATGGAGGAGTGGAAGAGGATTCCAGTAGCAACCTGTGCAGCTCTGGTGAATTCCATGCCCAGGAGGGTTAAGGCAGTGCTGGATAATAATGGTGGTCACACAAAATATTGACACTTTGGGCACAATTTGGACATGTTCACTGTGGGGTGTACTCACTTATGTTGCCAGCCATTTAGACATTAATGGCTGTGTGTTGAGTTATTTTCAGAAGACAGTAAATCTACACTGCTATACAAGTTGTACACTGACTACTCTAAGTTATATCCAAGTTTTATTTCTATAGTGTTGTCCCATGAAAAGATATAATAAAATATTTGCAGAAATGTGAGGGGTGTACTCACTTTTGTGATACACTGTATATATATACAGTATACAGTCCCTGACAGAAGTTCTGTCGCTTATCCATGTTGTGGAAACAAAAGCTTATAACCTGACTTTAAATTCATCCATTGGTTTTAGAAATGACTCATATGAAAGCTGAAACCCTCCCAAATGAGGTTTAATTTGTTTTTGAAGTCACAGACAAAATGCTCCTTGAAACAAACACTTGGCCGTTAAACACCCAATCACAAGTGTTTAACATCATTGAGCATGTTTGGGGTAGGATAAAAGAGGAAGCTTGGAAGACAAAACCAAAGAATCTTGATGAACTCTGGGAGGCATGTAAGACTGCATTCTTTGCTATTCCTGATGACTTCATCAATAAATTGTATGAATCATTGTCGAACCGCATGGATGCAGTCCTTAAAGCTCATGGAAGTCACACAAAATATTAAATATGGCTCTAATAGCACCACAACTTGAGTCATTTCTAAAACCAATGGATGAATTTAAAGTCAGGTTATAAGCTTTTGTTTCCACAACATGGATAAGCGACAGAACTTCTGTCAGGGACTGTATATATACTGTATATACAGTGCCTTGCAAAAGTATTCAGCCCCCTTGAACTTTTCAACCTTTTGCCACATTTCAGGCTTTAAACATAAAGATATTAAATTGTAATTTTTTGTGAAGAATCAACAACAAGTGGGACACAATCGTGAAGTGGAACGAAATTTATTGGATATTTTAAACTTTTTTTAGAAATAAAAAACTGAAAAGTGGGGCGTGCAATATTATTCAGCCCCCTTGCGTTAATACTTTGTAGCGCCACCTTTTGCTGCGATTACAGCTGCAAGTCGCTTGGGGTATGTCTCTATTAGTTTTGCACATCGAGATACTGAAATATTTGCCCATTCTTCCTTGCAAAACAGTTCGAGCTCAGTGAGGTTGGATGGAGAGCGTTTGTGAACAGCAGTTTTCAGCTCTTTCCACAGATTCTCGATGGGATTCAGGTCTGGACTTTGACTTGGCCATTTTAACACCTGGATAAGTTTATTTGTGAACCATTCCATTGTAGATTTTGCTTTATGTTTTGGATCATTGTCTTGTTGGAAGATAAATCACCGTCCCAGTCTCAGGTCTTTTGCAGACTGCAACAGGTTTTCTTCCAGAATGGTCCTGTATTTGGCTCCATCCATCTTCCCATCAATTTTAACCATCTTCCCTGTCCCTGCTGAAGAAAAGCAGGCCCAAACCATGATGCTGCCACCACCATGTTTGACAGTGGGGATGGTGTGTTCAGGGTGATGAGCTGTGTTGCTTTTATGCCAAACATAACGTTTTGCGTTGTGGCCAAAAAGTTCGATTTTGGTTTCATCTGACCAGAGCACCTTCTTCCACATGCTTGGTGTGTCTCCCAGGTGACTTTTTATAGATATCTTTGAGAAATGGCTTTCTTCTTGCCACTCTTCCATAAAGGCCAGATTTGTGCAGTGTACGACTGATTGTTGTCCTATGGACAGATTCTCCCACCTCAGCTGTAGATCTCTGCAGTTCATTCAGAGTGATCATGGGCCTCTTGGCTGCATCTCTGATCAGTCTTCTCCTTGTTTGAGCTGAAAGTTTAGAGGGACGGCCGGGTCTTGGTAGATTTGCAGTGGTCTGATACTCCCTTCATTTCAATATGATCGCTTGCACAGTGCTCCTTGAGATGTTTAAAGCTTGGGAAATCTTTTTGTATCCAAATTCGGCTTTAAACTTCTCCACAACAGTATCCCGGACCTGCCTGGTGTGTTCCTTGGTCTTCATGATGCTCTCTGCGCTTTAAACAGAACTCTGAGACTGTCACAGAGCAGGTGCATTTATACGGAGACTTGATTACACACAGGTGGATTCTATTTATCACCATCAGTCATTTAGGTCAACATTGGATCATTCAGAGATCCTCACTGAACTTCTGGAGTGAGTTTGCTGCACTGAAAGTAAAGGGGCTGAATAATATTGCACGCCCCACTTTTCAGGTTTTTATTTCTAAAAAAAGTTTAAAATATCCAATAAATTTCGTTCCACTTCACAATTGTGTCGCACTTGTTATTGATTCTTCACAAAAAATTACAATTTCATATCTTTATGTTTAAAGCCTGAAATGTGGCAAAAGGTTGAAAAGTTCAAGGGGGCTGAATACTTTTGCAAGGCACTGTATATATATATATATATATATATATACTGTATATATATACTGTATATTATTTCACAACTTTTTTTTGTAGGATCACAATCTCAATTTCATCATGATTCAATACTACTAAACAGTACAGTAGCCTTGGCCTATTAAAAAAAGTTGAAATACATTTTTTAACTCTTGTTATAATCTAAGTATTGGTATTAATATTTAACTGAACCCTGAATATTTCACTGACTGAAGACTGGTTAAGTTATAACACTAAATATTTTACCTGCTGTAATCTCTTAAAAGTGCAATGTGATTCAGAACCGAAACAAAGTCAATAATAACTGTCTTTAACAAAAACCAGCAGATTAAAAAAACATTTATTATTCACACTTCTTACAGCTGGTCTTGCTAACACTTACGTTAGCCTCTGCTGGCTGCAGTGTAGCGGACCTCCACAGCGTACTGTTTGGGATGTTGTCGCTTTAAATTGTTATGTTTTGTGTCAATATAGCGCTAGCTTTAACGCTGCTAAGCGGACTTGTTACATTACAGTGTGACACTGAGGAAAGACTCCACTTTGTTATTAGTCCACTCATTTAATCCATTTGTTCCTCCAAACACCCATCAGCCACCAGAACGTAACTTTTTAAGGCTTCTGATTGGCCAACATGCGGTTACAGTCAGTGCTGTAATCCCGCCTACAGATTTGCATACCGCTGACAGTGATTAACTGGCCGTATTCTCCGTTTTCGTGTAAACCCAGATCATTAAAAAAACTATTTTATGCACGGTGAATTAATATAAGCCACTTAACACTAATTCAATATATATTTAATTACAAAACAACCATAAATCAACCATAAACCATTGTGGATTTTATGTTGGTTTTAAGTTTGGAGTTGTGTTGAAACATAAGGTTCAATGTTGAATCAACCTAAAACCGATGTGCATAAATAAATCTGTTCTGACGTCGGAGATCAACGTTGATAAAAAAAAAAAAATTAACGTTAATTTAACGTTGTTTTGCTATCAGGGTAGCTACAGCAGTTTAGTTTGTCTTACAGCTAGTCATTATAAGGACGATATGATTCCTTAAAGAATTAATTATTCTATTAATATTAAAATTAATATAATTTTACAGTGAGGTTTCTCGTGTAACATAACTAGTTTATTTTAGAATTGTACCTATAAAGACACCATTACACTGTTTTAATCAAGCGCGGTGCTATCTAAATTTTTTATATCGACTACAAACCCTAGCTAAGTGTTACTCACCTAAACGAATAAAACAGCAATATCAAACAAGAAACCAAATATTAACAATATTAATCAATATTAATATATGTAAAATATTAAAGCACCTACCATTTTAAAACGTTGAGTGATGCTCTGAAGTTGATAAAACCATCCACAGATACTGTTGGCTCCCTCGGGGAAAAAATGGCTGAGTTTTTCTGGCACACTGCCTGGCAATTTCCCGCGCGATGACATTAGCCAATGAGCTTTCAAACAGTCACATGTTGTAAGATGAATTTTAAATGAACTCATTATTTATTGTTCATCAGGCTTATCATATTCATTTTCTGAACGAAATCCATATAAAGGTTCAAGAAACTCAAAATGTATTGTTGATTACACTTTTTAAAAGGCTTTTTGCTCAAATGACTTGATAAAAATAGTCTTTCTAACTTTTGTTAAGTTGGATTTTTTACAGTGTGTGTTGCCATGGCCTTGGGCTAAGGCGTCACTCTAGGAACCCAAAGCTCACGGCTCATTCCCAGAGTGTGTCTTATTTGTGCTTTGTTTTTAAAGTCACAGACAAAACGCTCTTTGAAACAAACACTTGGCCGATAAAGACCCAATCACAAGTGTTTTCTTTTGTAAACTTCACCTGGCTAAAAAGATCAACGGCTATAGGACAGCACAAGAGAACTTACCTAACACATCAAAGCTGTAATTCCACAGCAGCATCTTACTGCTACACAGGGATTGTAGCTTAGATTAAACCGTTCAAATATCCGAGTAGTTGTTCCAGACCCATACACAAATCAGTTTTAATCTTTACCTAACTAATTGGGCAAAAGGGCCAGGGGTTTGGTTATTTTTGGCCAGCCTTTCCATTTGCTTTATTGACACGGTGCAGCTTGTTAACTGAGTGTTTAATGTGTTTTGGAGCCAACTGCCTTGCAGAGCCAATTCTTAACAGCTACTGTTAGGATTTTTGGAACATAACATCATTATTAAACATCATTATTAAACATAATTTCAATATGGGAAGTTTTACGGCAATTTTACATCCAGGCCGCATGGCCTATTGTTCAAAATGGCGCCGTGACCCGGATCCCTCCCTGACTCCTACCGAGGGGGGAAGGCGGAGCCCTGGGCTTTTTAGCACATTTCATTGGCTCCAACAGCAGCGGCGGAGGAGGAGCCTAGACTAGTTTAAAAAGAAAGGCGCGTTGAGAAGCTGGCTCTCTTTCTTGGGTGGTTGTGTGTCTAGACTGCAGGAGAAAGGAGCGCCGATCGGCCTAGCTCTGGCATATATTCACAGATCATTTTTACACTTAATAAAGTGTTTTAAAGAGTACTTTCTGGACTTCCCGACTGCTTCTTCAGGGCCTCGTGAACTAAAAAGATTCATCCTAACAGATGGTAGCAGAGGATATGGTTCGTAGAAACCTGAAGTAGCAGCAAATTAATTCAGCTGACTCAGCTAAGGACCTGGAATTCTGAGGATATTTTGTACTCAGTACAAGGTGCGCGCCTACAAGGTAAACAGATGTTCTCTGTATATATTAGATGCATTTATTATTTTGCGTACTGAGTATGAAATTGAATCTCAGAATCCGTAAGTGTCTGATTAAATTACTAAAGTATCATTAGATAGTTTAAAACTGTGAATATATGCCGAAGCTAAAAATGTATGTTTCCTGATTGCTGAGTTTGAATCAGACCGAGCAAAATAAACGGTAAAGGGCTGTTCGGCAGGGCTCCACCCGGAACACCATTGGAGCGAAACGTGTCTGTCTGTTTCAAAAGCAGGGGCGCGTGATTCGAATGATCTAAGTTTTAACGAGTCTGGGACTGGGTTAATTCTATAGATCTAGTATAATTCGAGCGTTGTAAAACCTAGAATCTGGCTGCTCAAAGAGCGGGATTCTATGAATGAGCGAGCGTTGGAAATCTAATAACCTGGCTGTTCAAAGGACGGGGTTCTATGAAAAAGATTGTCCTAAAATTCGGACTTGTCTGTTATGGAAGCGGAGTTCGGTTAATTAGACTACTTTAAATTCTAAATTCGGTTCGAAAACAGTACATCAGGAGTTTTGTTTGTCAGTAAGTCTCTGTGTATGTTTGTCTGTGAAACCGTGTGAGTGTTTTGTGTTATTTTGACTCTGGATGCGCAACGTGGTTTCTTTTGTTTGTCGGCGCCATTTTTGTCTTGGGAATGCAGAGTGGTTTCCCGTCTATCCGCCATTTTGGTCTCGGGAATGGGCAGCGTGTTTCTGTCCGTCGGCCATTTTGGCTCTATGTGCGCAGCTTGCCGTATCTCTTGTCCATCGGCTATCTTTGTCTTTGTACGCCTGGATTGGGTAAGTGCTGCAGTTAATTTTATGATCAACTTTATTTTTATAATCTTAAGATAACTGTGAGTTAAGACAAGTATTTGTTATGGTACCTTATTAAGTGTGTTTTAATGTGGGTAGGGGAGTCGAGTCTTTTGTCTCGGTTCCTTTTGAAGAGCCGCGTATTTACATGGCGACTCCCGGAAGAGTCTATTCCTTTGTTTCGGTTAGAAGAGCCGGTTCATAGATTCGAATCATTTTGCGACACATCGCTAGTGGTTATACAGTTTGAAAAAGTTTTATGTCATTTGAAATGACGCATTACACATCCCTAACTGTTTTAATTGTTGCATCAACATGTTTCTTCTATTGCATTTGAGTTAAGGACAACGTTTCTTCTATTGCATTTGAATTAAAAACTACTGTTGAGGTTTGTATCCACTCCTGTTTGCATTACACAGAGGAGACCCCCTGCTGTTTACTCGGTGAGTACATTTTAAATGAGTTACTTTCTACTTTTTACTTGAGTAGATTTTCAGAGTAGTAACTTTACTCGTAATTAGGTGGAGATTCATTAAGGTAATAGTACTTTTGATCGAATACACTTTTTGGTACTCTTTCCACCTCTGATTAAGACATGTGTTGATATATTAGATTATATATTGTCAAAGCTTGTGTTTAATTGAGAATGATGTCGTGTTTTTTCTCTGTGTACAAATGCTGAATACAAGTAAAAAGTAAAAGCTAACATGTTACTGTTTCTAAAATATTGTGTAGTTGTAAAGAGTGAGATTTCATAGACTGTTGCAGGGTTCAGAAGTTTACAGGATACAAAGTCAACAAAGCCAAACTGCAGATATGCCGACCTGTCGTGACATTTCTAGGATGGAGGGTTTCCAGCAAAGGGTCAATACCTGACTGCTGACACCAGAGGTTGCATCCTGAATCACCCGAAGCCAACTACCGTGAGTCACCTTCTGTCTTTTCTTGGCTTGACAGGTTATTCCAGGAACTACATCCCTAATTACTCAGGCTTGGTTGCACCTTTGAGGGCTGAAATTACCAGGTTAGGTCAAAGAAACCTAACAACCTAAGTAGAGTTGGCCAAGCCCCTTGAGGCTGCTTTTATTGAATTAAAACAGCAACTGACCTTAGCCAGTGACCTACAACAACCGAAATACTCTGACCCTTTCTATTTGAATGTTTCTGAAAAGAATGGCATTATAAATGCAGTTCTTTTTCAGAAAAGGGGGGAGTGGAGAGCTGTACCCTTGTACCATAGCTCAAACAGCACATTTGGTCATGTCATCCTCTTATTGTCAATACAAGTCATGGTGTGACTGCATTTTTGATTTCCACAGCCTTTACCCTGTCAAGAGCGAGAAAAAACAGAATCAATAGTATTCTCACTCAACCTCATATCTCATACACTACAGGGAAGATGGTGAACATCAGGACTATATTACTCTATCTATTTTTTCTGGGCCTGATAGGAATCCTGAATTGGAAATGTTTGTGAAAGGATTTGCATCCAGAGATGCTGCAACAGACAGGAAACAAGTGGGCTTAGTTAAAATGTTAGCAAATGATACTTTGTGTCATTGTCCCTCCTATTCAATTTATTGGCTTAAACTGTTGAACTACATGCTCTAATAACAGCCCCTAGACTGGCTGAAAGCAAAACTGCTTACATGTTTATGATCTAAACTTTCACATATGGAATCGAACAATTGGTTGTATTTGGTAGGAGAGTGTCTTGTTTTGACTAATTTAAATTTGGAAATCGCCCACCATACCTTGTTGCACAACTTGTGGATGCAATTCTGCTGCCCAAACAGAGAGCCATTTTGTAAATTGTGCATGTTCTAAAGTTTTGTTCCAATTTTACAGGGCAATGCCAGAGGTGACACTGCCGACAAAGCTGTTACACACCTTCCACTGCTCACTAACGACATTATTTGTTTACAGGTCCAGCTAACACCAGACTTTGATTGAACTAACTTTAAAATTCTGTGCTTTCCAACAGAATAAACACATTTAGAAGGTTCTGATTGTGTGTCTCCTGATGTTCGGAGATGTCCAGTGGGCAAACCATGTCTTACTAAAAATACTATACCATACCAAATTGACCCATGAGTAGAACCATGTGTCAAACAGGGGGGAACTTCTTGCTGTGACAGTGTGCGACGATACTACCCACTGAGCCACCGTGTCGCCCAACTAATAAGGTTAAAAAACAAAAGGAATAGGAAAAATGCATTGAAAAAATCAAAGCTCGGGTCTCAGGAGATTAAATATAATTGCTTACACGGACTCCGGTAAGATTAAATTTAATTGGTAATATTTTTTGGAAATTGTTAATTGGCAATTGTTAATATTTGAGGCTTGTGTTGTATCCGATGAATCTTTTCTAGCTAATTGATCAGGTCAACTCACTCATTTTATATTATATAGTTTATTGAAGAAGTTAGATTGGTTCAATGTGGTGCAGTAAACCTTGTGGCAATACTATGCATGATCATAGATGAGTGCAGTTTAAAGATTGAGAGAACAGTGAAGAAAATAACTTGGTAGGTGAGAAGTATCGAATAGTCTAGTAGACAGTTAACTAAGTGGAACTATTTAAGTAGAGTTTAATGTGATTCAAGAAAGCCAAAGTGGATCAAAGTGCTGGTGATGATGAGCATGAGGGATTGGCTGACTAGGAGCAGGAGATGGTCATGTGAGAGTCTGTTGGATTGTGGGAAATGGAGTCTGTATTGTTAGAAGCAGGAGGTGTGTCAGTACCAGTGACCAAAAGTTGGGGTAAAAATCTGAATGAATAAATAATATAAGTCAGGGGTTTGTAGGACTGATGGAAGTTGATATAGCAGAGCTGTTGTTATTTTAAGTAGGGCAGAGTAAATAATAAATAGTGGATTGGTGATTTTGTATTGGGAAAAATGTGATTTAGAAAATTTGAAGGCTCTCTAGTATGCGGCGATGATGAAGTAGAATAAGTGTAGAAAATGTTAGATGTAATGTGTATGCACCTTCTGCTCTGATCAGTTTGAACAGTTTGAAGTGAAATTTTATATAGCAGGAAGGGTTAATGCAGTATGAGAGACAAATAGTGAAGTAATTGTTTGTTTCCAGGGGATCACTGTCGGTTGCCCTGAAGTATGTGTTTGTTTCCATAGGACCATTGTCGGTCGCTGTGAAGTGACTGTTTGTTTCCAGGGGATCACTGTCGGTTGCCCTGAAGTATATGTTTGTTTCCATAGGACCATTGTCGGTCGCTGTGAAGTGACTGTTTGTTTCCAGGGGATCACTGTCGATTGCCCTGAAGTATATGTTTGTTTCCATAGGGCCATTGTCGGTCGCTGTGAAGTAATTGTTTGTTTCCAGTAGACACTGTTGTTGTACTGAGGTTTACGTTCTTTTGTCTGAGCTGTGTTTGGACAACCGAGTGAGTTGTGCCAGTGAATGTTAAAAGAATACTCGTATTCTTCGACTAGGCAGGAATCTTCTGTTCTAGGGTGTGACTCGTTAAAACCTATCAGTTTGTCTTTTTCTTGATACGTGTTACAGATTTGGCTCGAAAGGTTGTTTAAAGCGGTCTAAAATGTCTAATTTAACACAGAGAATTGAAACAAGTAGTTGTTAAGCGACTGGTGGAAACCTCCTCTGTCAAAGAGAAGGCGAAAACAGGCGCAAAAGTTGAGGAACTGAGTTGGACAAAGGTTGGTCTCTATCCACTGGAAACTAAAGCCCCACCGGGTTCTGAACAACGTATTAAAAATTTTCTAAATGTATCTAAAATATAAAGTTGACAAATGTAAAAGGGAATTGGAAGGTGCCCCTGCAGTAAAGAAATTGAGCGTGGAAAAGCCCTTAGCGAAAGTCGTATGTGCAGCTGCAAAACCTAATTTGGCCACTCATCCAGTAATTTCAGGTAATTGGACATGCCTAATCTCATTGTTCAATGAGATTGCGCCAATAGGGTGTGAGAACTTATCCAGGTCCCACCCATTAACTCAGGAACCAACCCCAACCAACATCAAAGCCTATAAAGGCAATTACACCTGTTTCAGGAGCAATAAACCAGGACCGATAAACAGGGGACATTTTTCAAAAGGATGGTGTAGGGAAACCATTATCCTGGATAGTGATGGGAATTATACAGGCAGCCAGCTGAATGCACAAAAATTCAGTGGGGCGGATTTAATATGGTTGTGCGGAGATATGAGAATCCGGCGAAGGTTACATGGGAATTGGTCTGGGGAGTGTGCGTTGGTCTTTCTGATCATGCCTTTCAGAATTTACAAGCAGCACGGAGTGGAGGATGCCGGGGACGTCCTGACCAATCACCACAACCATCGAAGAGACACCCGAGAGGTCAAACCTGGCGGATCCTTCGACAAGACCGTGTGGATTGATGGTATAGGGGTCCCAAGGGGGGTCCCAGATGAATTTAAGGCTAGGAACCAGATTGCTGCAGGGTTTGAAAGTGCACTCTTTTGGTGGGTAACTATCAATAAGAATGTAGACTGGATAAACTATCTCTATCAGCAGAGATTTGTTAATTTCAGTGTTCAGGCCATTGAGGGACTGAGAGACCAGCTAGACCAGACTTCACTTATGACCTTACAGAATAGAATGGCATTAGACATGTTGTCAGCAGAGAAAGGTGGAGTTTGCCAGATTGTGGGGTCATCGTGTTGCACCTTCATCCCCAATAATACTGCACCCGATAGTAGTGTGACACGAGCTTTGGAAGGATTAAGGGCTTTGTCACGAGAATGGAAGGAAAATTCAGGGATAAACAATGAATGGGTTAAGTGGCTAGAAGGGATGTTTGGGCCATGGAAGGAAGTTATTGCGAGTTTGGTGATGTCAGTATGTGTAGGGTTGGTAATATTAGTGATATGTTGTTGTGGTGGTATCCCGTGCATCAGGGTATTAATAGAAAAATTTGTGATAGAAGTAGTGTGTAGAGGAAGCAGAGGGGGGCAGGATACACCAGTTATCCAGATGATGTTGGCTGATTTGTCTAGATATCATGTAGATGATGATGAGGAGGATACCCTTGAAGGTGGGCCGGAAGACCCACTTCGAGCGGCATAAGTGCTACTAACTCTGCTTAATTAAAGGTAAAACCGTCCAGAGAAAATGAGGAGAGAGGACCAGCACTACGGATCATACACCGAGAGGAAGGAAGGAGACTTGGAAGGACTGGCAGAGGTAGACTTCGTGGGAATTGGAAGACCCACTCCGAGAGACAGAAGTGACACCAACTGGACCTGCCTACAGGGAACAAACCACAGCAGAAAGCCCGACAAAACCGACCATGCGAAAGAAGAGTCCAGAGGAGCCACCGGAACAAGAAGAAGAGAAAGGATTTGGTTAGACTAGGAGGGAAAAACATAAACATATAGTTCGCAGACACGCAGATCGTCCTTGAAAACACTGGTTAAGTACAACACACATAGTTTAGCTACAAAACGCAAGGGGTTAGCTCAGGATTGTGTACGATGGATATATGTTTGGTACTCTGCTATTTTTAGAAAAGATATTCTCTGTGTTTCATCGTTTAAATGTTTGTGCCGCTGCGGAAACAGGTAAGACCGACAGGGTGGAATCCATGGGACAGTAGGAGCCATGCAGAGAAACAGGAGCTATGGGCCCCTTCTGAATATCTGCAGCTCCGTCCGGTGGAGGACAACCTGAACGGACTTCCTGTGGAAGCTACGCACCCATTGTTTTTATTTTTTTTCTTCTCTTTTTGATTTCCTATTTTTTAAATTACTTTATTTTGATTTCCTGTTTTTATTATTTGTTGTTTGTTTGTTTGTTTTAGGGTTAGGAGCTGTTGCGATAGGTACAGTTCCTTTAGTTTAACTGGTAGCCTTTTTATTTTTTAGATAACTTTTATTGTAAAAAATTCAGCCCAGTGGCCATGTAGTCAGAAGGGGTTAAATTGGGGGTTGCTGACGGCTATCCTATCTCCTGGAATCTAGAGACACCTAACCTATAGTTAAAAGTTGATGTGAAAGCATTAAGATGCTTTCAAGGGGGGTTTGTTAGGATTTTTGGAACATAACATCATTATTAAACATCATTATTAAACATAATTTCAATATGGGAAGTTTTACGGCAATTTTACATCCAGGCCGCATGGCCTATTGTTCAAAATGGCGCCGTGACCCGGATCCCTCCCTGACTCCTACCGAGGGGGGGAGGCGGAGCCCTGGGCTTTTTAGCACATTTCATTGGCTCCAACAGCAGCGGCGGAGGAGGAGCCTAGACTAGTTTAAAAAGAAAGGCGCGTTGAGAAGCTGGCTCTCTTTCTTGGGTGGTTGTGTGTCTAGACTGCAGGAGAAAGGAGCGCCGATCGGCCTAGCTCTGGCATATATTCACAGATCATTTTTACACTTAATAAAGTGTTTTAAAGAGTACTTTCTGGACTTCCCGACTGCTTCTTCAGGGCCTCGTGAACTAAAAAGATTCATCCTAACACTACCACAGATTACTCTGCAAGTGTGCCTTTAAATTTTCAATCCCCTGCCTGCTAGAAGCTAAAGATACCTGGTCATGGGTCTCTTTTTGTTTTTGCAAAGAGTCCTGTACCTGTTACATTAATGCCAGCTCCGGGGGATGTAGCTCAGTGGTAGAGTGCATGCTTTGCATGTATGAGGCCCCGGGTTCAATCTCTTGCATCTCCTGTAGCTTGTTGTTTCACTCTGCTAGAAAAAAGCTTGCAGAAAAAAGTGTGCTTCTAAAGGCTATGGCTTTAAGAACGGTCATGATCAAGCTGGCGTTCTGCTTGTTACTCTTGAACTTTAAGAATGTGCTCAGCTTCCAGTTGTTACTTTTGCACAAAAACGTTTTTTCAACTTTCTGCCAGCTACCTAGAGAGGCGCGATGGCCAAGTGGTAAGGCGTCGGTCTCGTAAACCGAAGATCACGGGTTCAATCCCCGTTCGTGCCTAACTAATTTCTTATTTTCCCTTGCAGGTCTTATTTATCACATTAATGCTGTGCTTCCACACCAGCATATTTCCTCTACATAGGGATGGCAGCTTAGAGGTACTGCATGTCGTGCCTGTATGAGCTCCAGAGTGTCACAATCCCTTGAAATATCCAGGTACTTAGTCAGACTCAATCACAAGCTTATTTTAAACTTCACCCAGCTGACTGAGCAAAGGTACAGGAGTTAGATGAATTTTGGATTGGACTTTCTATTGGCTTGCATGACATGATGGAGCTTGTTAACTGAGTGTTTAATGTCTTTTGGAGCCAACCGGTTCAGAGAGCCAGTTCTTAACCGCTACCACAGAAGACTATGCAAGTGTGCTGTTAAATCTGCAATCCCTCACTTGACAGAGGCTAGAGATTCCTGCTCCTGGTTTTGCTTCTCTTTTTGCAAAGACTCTCGTACCCGTTGAAGGTTTACAGTGGTGTATAGTAACGAAGTAATAATACTTCGTTACAGTACTTAAGTAGTTTTTTGGAGTATGTGTACTTCACTGGAGTATAAAAAAATTCGGCAACTTTCACTTTTACTCCACTACATTTCCTAAAGAAATTGGGTACTTTTACTCCGATACATTTGCTGTATGCGAATTCGTTACTCGTTACTACAGAATGAAACGACATTTTTTAGCTAAACAATGTGAGATGTGTGACAGACCGCAGCAGGTTTGGTGAATCTGCGCTTGTAAATTACATCAGCGGTTAAACACATTAATGCGCAGATGCAAACGTTTTGTAAAAGCGCATCGTTCACTCAAAGATACAGAATAATCGTCATTTCAGAATCTCCCCGTCTAACACACTGATGTAAGTTAGGAATGATTAACAAAGTAAAGCCACAGCACCATTGTTTTTATTATTATTATTATTAGCATTAACATTGTTCAGATATCTAGCTACCGATTACATTCGAACCACAAATAAAACGTTTCACTACATTAGTTTGTAATTAATTCAGTGCAGACATGATGTGTCCCATCATTTTTAAAAACTCATAAAAAATATTTCCTCAGATAACTTCTGTATTACACTAACAGAGGAAATATTCATGGTGCTGAGGAACATGCATGTCTTTAACACTAGCTTGACTGAAAATCTGAGATTCTGAGGACAAACCCCTCCTTCTACACAACCATTAGAGTGCTATCAGTCCTCTTTTGTCATGCAAATGCTAGCAGATAACACACTATTCAACCCACCCCCAACGTTTATCACAGCAAACCTGTGAGTTACCTTTTTTCCCACTGGAAATCGCGCTTAGACCCAGGTCTCCAAATATGGGCATAACGAGGACTACAGAATGACGCACGACTTCAGTGGTCTATTGATCTAAGAAAGCAATAAACTAAAAAAGCAAATAACTTATGAGTTTAATGCAAATAACTATTAAAGTATAAAATTTCCTGTCACACTTGTTAGAGATCTCAGACTAACTACAAAATTTCTTTATTAATTATATGAAATTGAGAAACCAAGGACACTAATTAGTGCATTTTTTCTAAGTAGAATTTTTCTCTGTTCTTGCTTGATACCAAATGTTAGCAGCTTAACAGTCACACACAGCACACACCCTATATTTCTGCACTCTATTGTCTCTAAAGTCCCAATATGTGCCCCTGCATCAATGGTAAACCAGACCAGTTGGCATTATCACCTTTTTGCACTCATGCATTTTATTCACAGATTTAAATATTACAAATCTTTAATGAGTTTAGTCCAAAAATTTATTTTTTTAACAATTAGGCCTGCTGCATATGTATTGCACAGAAGTGCCATACCTGTTTACACGTTTGTATGCCACCTAATATAAGCTCAAAACGGCTCTGATTTGCGAATACATCAGCATTACAAGACATCTGATATATCAGTCTGTTATCTGTTAGCAGGACATTACCAGCAGGAACTTCTACCTCTGTATGTTGTGAAATCAATTGCCGTATGTTGCATTCCAGTACCATGTATTAAACAGAAAAGCAATGCGCACATTGTTTGAGCCATAAAGGTGTGCATATAAATAAATATCTACGCTGCACATGATGTCCCTGGTATCCCCTTGGCCATATACAGTGGGGTCAAAAAGTATTTAGTCAGCCACTGATTGTGCAAGTTCTCCTACTTAGAAAGATGAGAGAGGTTTGTAATTTTCATCATAGGTACACTTCAACTATGAGAGACAAAATGAAAAAAAAAAAAAAAAGAAAATCACATTGTAGGAAATTTTAAAGAATTTATTTGTAAATTATGGTGGAAAATAAGTATTTGGTCACCCACAAACAAGCAAGATCTCTGGCTCTCACAGACCTGTAACTCAGGCCTGTCTGTAAAATTAGGGCAGAGGGGGATGATGTGTGTGAGGTGTTTGTGTGTAGACTGTGGCTGTGGGTCATTACCATGATAATGGGTACTAAGTGGCTCACAACAGGGGAGCGGGGGATCGAGAGGCTAGAGTCCCTTGCGCAAAAAAGCGTAACTATAGTCATTCTACGTTTACTTTAGTGTTAAGAGTAAGGAATAATACAATTTGGATTGTTTGTTGAAGGACTCTGTAATATTGTGCTGTACCATAAATACAATTGAAGATGTGTTGAACAAACTAGCTTCCTTATAAATGAAAACTTAAATGAAAGTTCCAGGCTATGGATTCTATTTACACCAGATTGAGCATATCCCTTATAAACATGATTCTTAGACCAAAGGTTTAAAAGCCCTTATGACAAAATTTTATTGAGTCTTTCTTTATACAGGTAATGGTGGGGTCCTAATAACTTTAGAACCCTTCTAGACAAATACTAAAAGAGACAAATTTCCTAGTTGTGTGGTAGAACTGTTAAAGTAGGGATTGTTCTGCAAGGTTTTCTCACAGATGGTGAACATGTGGAACAGCTGAATGAAGTTGTGGGTGTGGCTTATGCAAATTGTTTATTTGCTGAATAATTTGGACCATGAAGAAGCATTAGCCTTATTTACAGTCTCTTATTTGTTGAAGAAAGGTGCTGGATAACATAGGACACTATCAGATATTTCTTAAAAGTTTACTTTAGTGTTAAGAGAAAGGGTTAAATAAAATGTGGCTTGTTTGGCCAGATTATCTTGCTAAAGGACTCTTTAACCATTGGGCCAAACAATAGGATATATGGGTTTCTGGACAGTGAGAGTTTAAATAGTATGACTAAATATTAAAAAATCTTATTTAAAGAATGAATAGTCTTTCTTTATACAGGTAATGGTGGGGTCCTAATAACTTCAGGACCCTTCTAGACAAATACTAAAAGAGACAAATTTCCTACCTGTGTGATAGAACTGTTAAAGTAGGGATTGTTTTGCAAGGTTTTCTCACAGATGGTGAACATGTGGAAAAGCTGAATGAAGTTATGGGCGTGGTCTATGCAAATTGTTTTTTAATTGCTGAATAATTTGGAGGATAAAGAAGTATAAGCCTTATTTACAGTCTCTTGTTCGTTGAAGAAAGGTGCTGGATAATATAGGAAATTAACAGATATCTCTTAAACGTTTACTTTAGTGTTAAGAGTAAGGAATAATACAATTTGGATTGTTTGTTGAAGGACTCCGTAATATTGTGTTATACCACAAATACAATAGAAGATACATCACACAAACTAGTTTCCTTATACTTGAGTACCTGAAAAATGAAAACTTAAATAAAAGTTCAAGGCTATGGTTTCTATTTGCATCAGATTGAACATATCCCTTACAAACGTACCGGTAATTCTTAACTCTTTAATGCTCTCAACAAGAACTCAACTTTCAAAATTTTATGGATGATTTTTCAGCTGCTGCTTCAGGTTGACACATAATTTAGAAATGGTGTTTTCTTAAAGTAAGAATACCAATGTTTTTTACGTTTAACACACGCCAATCAGGGAGTAGATACAGCCAAAAAAAGATTATTTAAATACAGCTTATTTTACCCAGCTATTTACATTATACTAATGGTTGAACAGATCATTAAAGGGTTAAAAGTGCCACACGTTTAGTTAAACTTGCTTGAGTTTTGCTTTTAAATTAATTCTGCCAAAATTCAGTTGTTTTAGGTTATTGGGATATATACAGTATCTATAACTTGAATTTACTACCCAAATCAAAAAAAAAAATGGAACAGTATAGAAAATGCAAATAAAATAGATGCAGTGTTTTTTACACTTACATCGACTCTTATTCCATCTTTTATGAACCCAAAATATTTCATGTTTTGTCTGGTCAACTTCATTCTTAACATACACATACATGCATTTTAAGCTACAACACATTCTAAAAAAAGTTGGAACAGGGCAATTTAGTCCTCGTAATAAGGTTAAAAATAACTAAATAATGACGTGATTTCAAATAGGTGATGTGAACAGCTGATTATAATCATGAATTGGCACAGATCATGTTCAGATGGAAGGAAGAAAAAAGCTTGTTAAGGTGGTTTACAGGCTTAAAAGAACAATCTTATATTTTTCTAAATGACCGCTTCAGTTTATACTAACAGCATTTACTTTTACTTTTAATACTTAAGTACATTTAATATCAAATTACTTTTGATACTTAAGTACATTAAACACCAGATACTTTTAGACTTTTACTCAAGTAATATTTTAAAAGGTGACTTTTACTTCTATCAAAGTAAATTTCTGGTAAGATACTTGTACTTTTACTCAAGTATGGCCTTCAGGTACTTTATACACCACTGCACCTAACACACATAACACACACACACATTACCTACACTCTAAAAAGAAATGTGTTAAAAACGACACACACTGTGTGGAATTTCAACATGTGAAGAGTGTGCTCAGGGACGACACATACTGTGTTGATTTAAACACAGTAAATGTGTCATCCTGTTTTTGCACACCCACCGTGTTAGGATACTTAACACACACAATGTGTTGTTCTTACACAATGTGTGTTGATTATGTGTAATTAAGAAAATGGGTAAAATAAAGTGTACAATATTACAAATGTTTAAATACCATTCTTTTTTTGTGACAAGTGATAAATTAAAACAAATTACAAACAGTTTAACAGTAAAGGTACAAAATATATCTTTCTTGAACTTTTCTTTTCCATTCTTAAAGATGACTCGTAAAAGGTCTGTTTCTCTGTCCTAAAAGAAAGATAAAAAATATCATTACAAGGTACTACTGTGTTTCTCTCTCAGAGAGTCTTGTGTAATCACATTACAAAATATTAACTGAATTAGACATTTACAACATTAAATATTTGATTAGTCAACCAACCAAATGAGTAATCAGCTAACACAACTAATATTCCTCCAAATTTGTCATGTCTCTAATATTCACATAGGCTGTTTAACAACTATTAAACAAGTCACCTGCAAACTAGTTACAGCATACAAGCTCAAATGTTTCCTTTACCTTCTGGTAAATCAGATGATTTACTACCCTAGTAAATCAGATGATGTATTTTGGAAGAGTTGTGCTTTACCCTAAATATATCCACCACTACCAGCTTTAACGCTAATAACAATAAGCAATGTTCCTAACGATTCGACTTATAGAACCGATTCTTCCGAACTGATTCTGAACCTCCGAACCGACTGCATTAGATCCTCTTAAATCCTAATGAATCAATCGATTCAGTTTTTCGATTCGTTGAAACGGATGATTTAAAATAATTGATTCAGTAAAACGAACTGAGCTAAACTGAGCTAAAGAAAAATGTTAAAATGATTAAAATCCGCTTCTCATAATGAGATTTAACTGAAATAATGTTACTGAATCACTGTAACCACACAGTCCCAATAGTTCAGTTAAGTAAATTACCTTGAGAAAACTCAACACACAGAGGGTTGCTATGGTAACCTCATCCACAGTCATTCTGTGGTGGCGCCATTTTGACCAAACTAAAAGTCCAATTAACGGTTAGCCAGTTAGCTAACGATAAATAATACCAATAAAAAGAACGACTAGTCATGTTTAACAGAACATTTATTACTGAATAGGAACAGAAAAGCAAACTTAGGTTTATATTAATGTAATTCAGTGCCTCCTTTTTTACCTAACTAAGTCAATTGTGAGTCTATTGTAAGTTAAAACAGGTCACAGGGTTAAAACCTACTTTTTATAGCTTGGCTTGACATAAAACACACAACAAAACACTGATAAACATGAACTAAATAAACATCAATAAAACATACTGCTCCTGCTCCTTTCCTTGCATGGTCCAAAAAGAGGAAATCAACCATGAAACACAGATATACATGATAGGAGAAATGTGATTAACGCATATTTTTTATTTATTAATTTATTTTTAATCTTCCATGTGAAATAATCTATGTTTCTAGTCAGAAATAAAAAATTTTATCCAACAAATGTAAGTAAAATTGAAAAAATATATATTTTTACGCAATGTATTTTCTCACAGTTCTGTGTAGACTAACTATTGGAGTTACTTTACACGCGTCTGTGTAAGAAGTGGCCAGAAATGACACAAAACATGTTACAGACCACAGGACACAGTAGTTGTGTAGAAAAAATGACACATTACTTTTTAGAGTGTAGCTTCCGAGAACAGGTGTTCTCAGGGTGGTGTGGCCGTAAACGAGAGACGCTGTAAACAAGCTGCTTCTTATAGAGGACCGTCGTTCAGGCTTTCTAAATAAATAAATAATTAAAAGCTTAAAACTGTTTAGGTTAGGTTGTCAAATTTCAGGCATATGTAAACAAAAATCTCAAGTGGGCGACTAAAGAAATGTATTTATTTATAAATAGTGTTTATGGTTTTACGCTTTATGTTTAACTGATAAACTATCTGATGAAGTAAAAGCTCTGAACCTTTTCTGTATTTTGGCTCCGCTGTTCTTCATGTTTCATGTTTACAGTTTCTTCATTTTACACTAATTAATAAACTTGTGTTTTTACTTTCCCGGTTGTTTCTGAGGTATTTGTGTGATTGGCTGATAGTCCTGCACTGAGGATACTGTGGGTCACTGTCAGTGTTGCCAACTCCTCAGTAAGGAAAGTAGCTATTGGCTGTCCTAAAAAAGTCGTTAGAAGTCGCTAAATGACGCCATCGCCTAATTTGCATAGGGGTTAGCACATGTGGAAAGGTCTATATATTATTGTAAACTGTAGGTAGCACATCTCAATAGATCCATTGATCTGTATCTCAGCCATATAGTAAAAATGTAGTATGTTTACATGTATCTCAGGCATGTAGTAAATAATATTCTAACCCTCTATGAGGAATATCTTCTAAGGTTTTACCTCCGTGATTTATCATACCCTTTTGGATAAAATCCCAGTGAGAAAACTATAGATCACACAGATCTTATCTATAGCTACAAAAACATGGAATAAGGAACAAATCATTAGAACTGAACTGACAAGGGAAAAGCAACAACATTGTTTGACGTACACAAACAGCTAAGTACAAGATAACGTAATAAATGCTCAACATATTCACTCAGTAATGAACTTTATTAGACACGACCTTGCAGCTGAACTGCTAAGAAAGCACAAAACTGAAAAATAACCGAATACATTTTGTGTTGTCGTAATGTTAAGGTCGCAGATTGTTATTTAAAAATGATTGGCTTTCCTAGATGTATCACTGAACGCATGTATAAACATGGTTAAATAAAACATTAACACATAGCATT
>NW_026947070.1:0-58178 GCF_030014385.1 Trichomycterus rosablanca | reverse complement strand
CGAATCGAACTGCTGAGAGCAAGACCCGAGAAAACGCTTGTCCACAGAGGATAAGAACCACTACAAACAAAGAAAGATCTTTTTATTTCAAGAAAACTTAACAACAAACCTACAATCTATCGAGTCTATGCCTGATGAAGGTTTCATTCAGAAACCGAAACGTTGCAACATCCGACTCGATATAACTAGATTATTAAAAAAACGATCTTAACAATGCCGTATGATAGACCACGCGGGGAACAGAGGGGACCTTTTCCTACTCCCCGTTTCTTTCACAGTCGCAATACGGCTTCAAATAGACAAGGATCTCGCGATTTTGTGAGATTCTATGAACATGAATCCCGATCCCGTTGTTTAAATCCGTATGGACGCGAACTCGGTAGGGATCATGCGGTGCCTAGTGGACACCAACACAGACCCCGATACAGGGAACCTGACAGACCAGGACCCGGATATCTGGGGTCCGAGGTCCCTAGGGCCCGATGCCCTTTTAACCTTAATAAAAACGCACACGAGGTGTGGAAAAATAAAACACACATTCGTGGTACACAGCGTGTCTGGAGCACGGCACCTGTGGGGCAGAGAAGGACAAAGTCATTCAATCAAAATAGAACATATGGCAAAGTACCCACCAAAAACAAAGCGACTACACTAACACAACAAACCGAACAAATTAATAGGAACAGCCCTGAATACAAAAGATTCAGGGATCTTACAAAGAGACTGTTCAACCTTTTACGTTCACATCATCACGTAGAAAGGATAAAATCAGACCCAGGTACTGATTTGCCAACCTTTTCTAGATTAACTGACTACCTAACTAACGTAATAAAACCAGCCAACCCAACGCCCAGCACAAAATCCCTCTTAGAGGGGAATGCCAAAAACTGGGCCTATACTACTCGCCTCATCCTCATTGATCACTACACATTACATATTGAACAGGAGGCTGAAAAATTACAACACTTGGAAATAGAAGATTGGGAAGCAATCTTCACAATAGCAACAAAGTGGTACCAGAGGAGGTACCCAAAAAATTACTCAAAGGAGGCAATCACAAAAATGAAAACTTGGCTAATGGCATTGGGGCACGAAGGGGGCAGTGGAGGGGAGATAGAGGTAACAAGAGAACTCCCAGGAAACATTGACATTTCTAGCCAGGAGGATTTTCCTCCCCTACCTCAGCGCGGGGAGACCCCCCCGCCACGTTCCATCCCTTGGGGACCACTGTCACCCTTTCCTATCACATTGCCACCTAGGTCACCCAGAAGGTCCAAAAACAGAACTCGGACACTAATGGGAAAGAACCCAGCTGTGGCCCAGAACCACACAGAACTTAACCAAATTGAACCCTGCTCGAGCCAACAGGAATCGACAACTTGGCCGCTTATCCACGAGCGACAAGTAAACACCCGCTCTAGATCACCCCCTTTAGTGGAGGTGCACAGGGAAAACATCACCTCATCAAGGATGGAGGGTTCCACACAGGACCCTCCAGCATCCTTGAATGATCAACCAGAATTAATTGAGGTACCAGAATCTACAAATCAAATAGAGAGGGCTGTTGGCTCAGAAATAGAGCAACCAGTAGTACAAATACAACCACTGGAAAAAACAGGGCTGCCAAAACCAACAATTCCAATAGAGGGAGCCATTGGATCAGAAATAGAACAATTTAGTTCACCTATAAATCCACTGGACATGATCCCTGGAGAGGAATTGGAGACCAGTCTCTTACCAGAGCCCCTCTTAAGTCCAATAATAATGACAACCAGCTCACCAGTTACCTTTAAACCAAAAAGACATATGTCCACATGTAAGAAAACGGTGACCTGGAATTTCAGTGCCCGAAAACCGGTCTGTATCCTGGGCGACTCGAATCTTTCCAGGATCACAAGCCATACATTCGACAACGTACAGATTGATAGTTACCCAGGTGGCACATTTAGGCACATAGAGAACGTGATAAACAAAGCCACGGTCATGACAAAGGTACAAACTGTCATCTTGGCCTTCGGTATTAATCACCGCAGCCAAAAAGGTAAGGAAACTGCGGTAAAACAAATGCAGAGGGCACTGAGGGCAGCCACCAAAAAATTCCCGGGTGCAGCCATCTGGGTACCAATGGTAAATTTTTCAAACAATCTAAAAGTGGAAGAACGGAGCATGCTTACGATCTTGAACAAGCATATTAGCAAAAATGTGCCTTATTTGCCACTACTCCCAACTACACAATTCCAAGTTGTTCAGGATGACATACATTGGACACCAACATGCGCCGAGGCCATGTTGACACACTGGGCAGAAAAATTAAACTTCACGGCCCTGTGAACCCAAAACGGGGTCCACTATTGGGGGGTGAGGTTTTAAATTTAACAAAAAACTTTGCACCCACCAACAGTCAATTAAGACTATTAAATAAGGGCCTGTCATTTGTACCCACTCCAAAAATAGACAGAAACATGAAAAAACAACTCACTTTGGACATGCAACAATACCATAGGAGACTACTCCTTACAACGTACTTTAGATTTAATCAGGAATCCGATCCGCCACCCTTTACTCCTAAGTCCACGTGGACACCTAAACTCTCACAGGTCCCGAACACCATTAGGAAAATTATTAGGGCGGACAGGTTTGCGAATAAACAGCTACCTTGGGACTACAGGGAGACCCCAAACCTCGACAGAGAGGAACAACGGGCCCTGACACAATTAGGCCGGGACAAATCTATCGTTATTAAGCCAGCCGATAAAGGCAGTGTGATTGTTCTAATGGACAGAGAGGCCTACACATGGGAAGCAGAGAGGCAATTACATCAGGTAAGTTACTATAAAAAGTTGGACGAACCAATCTTTCTAAAATCTATTCCGGAAGTCCAAAATATCCTCACTAAATTACGGGAAAGGGGCTACATCAATAGGAAACAGGAGACTTACCTGAGAGGTCCAGACAATCCCCGTCCGAGAATCTTCTACCTGCTACCTAAAATACACAAGAAACCTGAGTTATGGAGTGTCCCGTTCGAAATACCACCAGGCCGCCCCATTGTCTCTGACTGTGGCAGCGAAACGTATGCCACAGCGGAGTACATTGAACATTTCCTGAACCCCATTAGTACCAAACACCCCAGCTACCTCAAGGATACCTATGATTTTATAAACAAGATAAAAAACCTTCTTCTCCCAACTGAGAGTCTTTTATTTACAATAGACATTGATAGTCTATACACCAACATTGACACACCGGCGGGCCTGGAAGCGATAAGAGAATGGTTCATCAGATACCCGGACAAACACAGACCTGATGACCTACTCCTAGAATTGCTGGAACTTAATTTGACCAAAAATGATTTTGAATTCGATTCCAAATTTTATGTACAAACAAAGGGAACGGCAATGGGGAAGAAGTTTGCCCCCTCGTACGCCAACATTTTTATGGCCCGATGGGAGGAACGGGCACTGAACAATTGGCCTTCTAAACCACTCTATTACTATAGATTCTTAGATGATATCTGGGGGATCTGGTCAGGGACACGAGATGAATTCATCGCTTTTGCAGCTCATCTCAATCAGTGTGATAAATCGATTAAGATAAAATACACACTGGATGAGTCAGAAGTTAATTTCCTTGACACCATAACCTACAAAGAGAAGGACCTAGGGGGTAGACATAAACTCCAGATCAAGGTCTTCTTCAAGGATACTGATACTCATGCGCTCCTGTTTAAATCAAGCCATCACCCAAAACATACCTTCAAAGGTATTGTGAAATCCCAATTGTTGAGATTTCACAGGATTTGTACCCAACCAGGGGATTTTTGGACAGCCAAGACAATTTTATTTAAAACTCTAGGGAAAAGAGGCTACTCCCGGTCCTTTCTCAGGGACTGTTTAAAGAAGTTCCTGGACAAGAAGAATCAGGAGGGAGCGGAAATAATCCCCCTGACAACTACCTTCTCGATGGGGAGTGTCAGACTGAACAGGCGCTTCAAAGAAAACTTCCAAAAATTTAACACAACGGACCAGGTGCTGGACCATCACAGGGTCATATCGGCCTATAGAAAGAACAAAAATCTGAGGGACATATTAGTCCACAGTAAGCTCCCGGGACTACAGGACACAAACACAAAAAAGAAAAAATCCATGCTATTAGGGCAATATAGACCTAAACGTTGGATTTCTAATCCACAAAGTAAACACCTTTACACCATTTGGCCACCCCTAAAACCCAACATCCAGAATTGTGTGTACCTAATTTACTGCAAAAAATGCAATCTACAATATGTGGGTGAGACCAGAAACACCTTGGCTACTAGATTAGCGCAACATCGATATAACATTAACAATAAAAAGGAAACACACACACTCCTGGTCCAACACTTCATAAAACATGACATTCAGTCACTAAGGGTCATGGGACTCCAACACAATACACTGTGGTCCCATAACACCCGTAGAACAATAGAAAGGGAATGGATAAATAAATTAAATTCGATACATCCATGGGGCCTTAACGAACAAGTTAGGCAGATCCAGTGAGAGAGGGGGATATGGGGATTAGTGATTGTGCTTGGTGACGTTTTTGTGGGGGACTGGAGTTGATGATTAGTGACATACGGTAGGCCAGTGCCCAACGTAGGCCCCGAACCTGCCCGACAGCCGGGACCGGTTTGGGACCTCGGTACCCTAACCCCAACCCCTAACCCCTTAACCTAACCCTAACCCCTAACCCTAACCCTAACCACCCCCCCTCCCCCTAAAACCTAACCCTAACCTCTTAACCCTAAAAACCTAACCCTAACCTAACCTCTAAACCTAACCTTAACCACTAAACCTAACCAATAACCCCCAACTACCCCTTCCTAAACTCTACCTCCTCAACCTAACCCTAACCACCCCCCCTCCCCCTAAAACCTAACCCTAACCCTTGACCTTAACCCTAAAAACCTAACCCTAACCCTAACCTAACCTCTAAACCTAACCTTAACCACTAAACCTAACCAATAACCCCCAACTACCCCTTCTCCCCCTCCTAAACTCTACCTCCTAAACAAAATAACTCAACCTAACCCTAACCCTAACCCTAACCCTAACCCTAAATTATTTACACACTTTATGAACAGATTTTGGAAAGCTCTTTCACTTTGCATTGGAAACACTACATTTCAAGCCGACCACTTCTCCCTGCTCACAGCTGGAAACGCACCGCTCGTTTTTAACCCTCTGCTGCCATCTACTGGACGTTTTCGGTTACAACGTCCTCATGTACTTTTAGAAGTCATACAGCACCAGTTTGTAGGACTTTCAAGGTAGAATGAACCACCTCGTACCCCCCCAACGACACCAGCTATCTTTTTTTGTACCCCCACTGCCTAATTACTTTTACTGGGCTCCAATCTTTAAGTCAGAAGAATGTCAACCGATTTTTGTACCTCATTACAAAACAAACCCCAAGCTAACCCCAGACTTACTGCAAGGTGGCACCTGCTGTTTAGGTTAGGAACTGCATCTAACCCCAAGCTAACCCCAGACTTACTGAAAGCTGGCACCTGCTGTTTAGGTTAGGAACTGCATCTAACCCCAAGCTAACCCCAGACTTACTGAAAGCTGGCACCTGCTGTTTAGGTTAGGAACTGCATCTAACCCCAAGCTAACCCCAGACTTACTGCAAGGTGGCACCTGCTGTTTAGGTTAGGAACTGCATCTAACCCCAAGCTAACCCCAGACTTACTGAAAGCTGGCACCTGCTGTTTAGGTTAGGAACTGCATCTAACCCCACATGAAATTAAGAAACCCAAATGAAAGGGCACATTTTCTGCATAATTGCACAGCTTGTAACCCTTGTAACCAATCATGGCTACATCTCTGTAGCAAGCTTTAGGAGCTGAGAAATCGATCCAAGTTTGAATTAGGGCCTGTTTATGTAGCTGCAGACAGTTCTCTTGTCCTTTATGTTCCACGTTTCCTTAATTTTAACCATAACCTAATCCCTAATTATTCTAACCCCAACCTCAATAAACCTAATCTTAACCATCACCTAATCCCTAATTACTCTAACCCCAACCTCAATAAACCTAATCTTAACCATAACCTCATTCCTAATTATTCCAACCCCAACCTCAATAAGCCTAATCTTAACCATAACCGAATCCCTAATTACTCTAACCCCAACCTCAATAGACTCATCTCAACGATGACCTTACCCCAATTATTTACCATGACCCAACCCCTAATTACTCTAACCCTAAGCTTAATAAACCTAATTTCAACCCAATTCCCAATTATTCCAACCCCAACCACAATAAACTCCATTTCAACCATAACCCAACTCCCAATTATTCTAACCCTAATCCTAATAAACCTTCCAACTAGAACCTAACCTTCATTTACACTGTCCCCAATCACAATAAATGAAATTTCAATTATAGTTCAGTCCATAATTATATCAACTCTAACCTTAATAAACCTAATTACAACTTCAACCCAATTTCCAAGTACTTTAAATTCAATACACTGAAGCTCTACTACAACCTAATCTTTGATCATCCTAGCCCTGACCCCAAATAAACTGAATTTTAACCGCAATCTAATCACCCATCATCCTAACCCCAATTTAGATTAAAACTAGACTGACTACAACCCACCCTACCTACAATTAATTCAACTTCGACCTCAATAGATATATTTCTAACCCTGACCTACCTTAACCACCTTGACCATAAATTATACAATATAATTGATTGACCTAAAACATAATTTAAAATGGAAACCCCCAAAATCAATCGATATCCTATGTAATATTAATGAAATAAAAAAGGAATAAGGAAAAAAAGGTTATACCACAAGAGGGACACCTGAGGGCGCCACAGTCAACATGAAGTCCTCGAGGATGTTTGGGTATGGATATGGACGTTTGTGTAATATTTTTTGCCACAAGCAAACCAAGAATACACACCGTAGAGAAGTTTAAAGAGCCAAGCGCGCTGAGAACACGACGGTAAACACTTTACAACATGTGTACATAACTAAACATATACTAACACCTAACTACCAGTTTATTAACAATGAATTAATACATCGACTGATAGTGAGTGCATCATGAATTATTGATGAATTAATGATATGTATACATTAACAAATTAATGAGTGACATATGAATAGACTAGGGTTAAATTGGGCCTATTCGGTGCGTACTCTCTCTTAAGCTGGGAAGCCTCGACTTCCCGGCTTGACGGAATCCTAAGGCACCGCTCATTTTTGATCCTCTGCTGCCATCTTTTGGAATAGTCATGCCACATCACTTAGTATGATTTCAGGTTTTTCAACAGCTCATATTCCAAAAAATACCAAACCTTGGCTACCTGATAAGTCAGAAGAATGTCAACCGAACTGTTCACATCTTGTTCAATCGATTCAGGTACTTTACTGTTCTGTTCCTTTATTTTTTATTGTTATTTTTTAACATTACACACACTGCCAATTGCCTGTGTGTGTGTGTGTGTGTGTGTGTGTGTGTGTGTCTGTGTCTGTGTCTGTGTGTGTGTGTGTGTGTGTGTGTGTCCACGTACTCGGCCCATGAATCTCATTCTGATACCAGGGGTTACCATTCGTGTTCTTGAACGATTATTGCATTTTTGTGCTTATCATATGTTTTGTTTTGTTTTTTTTGTGTGTGTGTTGTGTGTCATAGGTTCGTGGTCTCGTGGATGTGTGGGTCGTGTGCTGCCCACCTCGGCCACGGACGGATCTTCTGCTCCAAGTCTGACTCGGATCATGTCCTGCTGAAATAAATAAATAAAAGGTAGGCAAATAGTTAGACATACACATGGATTGATGGATGCTTTACTGATCCCCAAGGAAATAAAAGTCCCTGTGGTACAATACAACACACATCATTGACATTACAAACCAGCAAAAAGGACATGTTTGAGTTTCAACCAATGGGATTCCAAACATTTGCATACGGCCAATAGGAGAGCAGACATTTGCATACTGCTACCTCCAGCCAATAGGAGAGCAAAGATTAGCATACGTCTCATTTCAATGCCACTAATTTGAATGCCGCCTCTGGTTTTAACTCTTAACCTATGAGCAAAACCCTAACCACGCCCCCAATCCAAGGCCTAACCCCAAGCTAACCCCAGACTTACTGAAAGCTGGCACCTGCTGTTTAGGTTAGGAACTGCATCTAACCCCAAGCTAACCCCAGACTTACTGAAAGCTGGCACCTGCTGTTTAGGTTAGGAACTGCATCTAACCCCAAGCTAACCCCAGACTTACTGAAAGCTGGCACCTGCTGTTTAGGTTAGGAACTGCATCTAACCCCACATGAAATTAAGAAACCCAAATGAAAGGGCACATTTTCTGCATAATTGCACAGCTTGTAACCCTTGTAACCAATCATGGCTACATCTCTGTAGCAAGCTTTAGGAGCTGAGAAATCGATCCAAGTTTGAATTAGGGCCTGTTTATGTAGCTGCAGACAGTTCTCTTGTCCTTTATGTTCCACGTTTCCTTAATCTTAACCATCACCTAATCCCTAATTACTCTAACCCCAACCTCAATAAACCTAATCTTAACCATCACCTAATCCCTAATTACTCTAACCCCAACCTCAATAAACCTAATCTTAACCATAACCTCATTCCTAATTATTCCAACCCCAACCTCAATAAGCCTAATCTTAACCATAACCTAATCCCTAATTACTCTAACCCCAACCTCAATAAACCTAATCTTAACCATCACCTAATCCCTAATTACTCTAACCCCAACCTCAATAAACCTAATCTTAACCATCACCTAATCCCTAATTACTCTAACCCCAACCTCAATAAACCTAATCTTAACCATAACCTCATTCCTAATTATTCCAACCCCAACCTCAATAAGCCTAATCTTAACCATAACCTAATCCCTAATTACTCTAACCCCAACCTCAATAGACTCATCTCAACGATGACCTTACCCCAATTATTTACCATGACCCAACCCCTAATTACTCTAACCCTAAGCTTAATAAACCTAATTTCAACCCAATTCCCAATTATTCCAACCCCAACCACAATAAACTCCATTTCAACCATAACCCAACTCCCAATTATTCTAACCCTAATCCTAATAAACCTTCCAACTAGAACCTAACCTTCATTTACACTGTCCCCAATCACAATAAATGAAATTTCAATTATAGTTCAGTCCATAATTATATCAACTCTAACCTTAATAAACCTAATTACAACTTCAACCCAATTTCCAAGTACTTTAAATTCAATACACTGAAGCTCTACTACAACCTAATCTTTGATCATCCTAGCCCTGACCCCAAATAAACTGAATTTTAACCGCAATCTAATCACCCATCATCCTAACCCCAATTTAGATTAAAACTAGACTGACTACAACCCACCCTACCTACAATTAATTCAACTTCGACCTCAATAGATATATTTCTAACCCTGACCTACCTTAACCACCTTGACCATAAATTATACAATATAATTGATTGACCTAAAACATAATTTAAAATGGAAACCCCCAAAATCAATCGATATCCTATGTAATATTAATGAAATAAAAAAGGAATAAGGAAAAAAAGGTTATACCACAAGAGGGACACCTGAGGGCGCCACAGTCAACATGAAGTCCTCGAGGATGTTTGGGTATGGATATGGACGTTTGTGTAATATTTTTTGCCACAAGCAAACCAAGAATACACACCGTAGAGAAGTTTAAAGAGCCAAGCGCGCTGAGAACACGACGGTAAACACTTTACAACATGTGTACATAACTAAACATATACTAACACCTAACTACCAGTTTATTAACAATGAATTAATACATCGACTGATAGTGAGTGCATCATGAATTATTGATGAATTAATGATATGTATACATTAACAAATTAATGAGTGACATATGAATAGACTAGGGTTAAATTGGGCCTATTCGGTGCGTACTCTCTCTTAAGCTGGGAAGCCTCGACTTCCCGGCTTGACGGAATCCTAAGGCACCGCTCATTTTTGATCCTCTGCTGCCATCTTTTGGAATAGTCATGCCACATCACTTAGTATGATTTCAGGTTTTTCAACAGCTCGTATTCCAAAAAATACCAAACCTTGGCTACCTGATAAGTCAGAAGAATGTCAACCGAACTGTTCACATCTTGTTCAATCGATTCAGGTACTTTACTGTTCTGTTCCTTTATTTTTTATTGTTATTTTTTAACATTACACACACTGCCAATTGCCTGTGTGTGTGTGTGTGTGTGTGTGTGTGTGTGTGTGTGTGTGTCTGTGTCTGTGTCTGTGTGTGTGTGTGTGTGTGTGTGTGTCCACGTACTCGGCCCATGAATCTCATTCTGATACCAGGGGTTACCATTCGTGTTCTTGAACGATTATTGCATTTTTGTGCTTATCATATGTTTTGTTTTGTTTTTTTTGTGTGTGTGTTGTGTGTCATAGGTTCGTGGTCTCGTGGATGTGTGGGTCGTGTGCTGCCCACCTCGGCCACGGACGGATCTTCTGCTCCAAGTCTGACTCGGATCATGTCCTGCTGAAATAAATAAATAAAAGGTAGGCAAATAGTTAGACATACACATGGATTGATGGATGCTTTACTGATCCCCAAGGAAATAAAAGTCCCTGTGGTACAATACAACACACATCATTGACATTACAAACCAGCAAAAAGGACATGTTTGAGTTTCAACCAATGGGATTCCAAACATTTGCATACGGCCAATAGGAGAGCAGACATTTGCATACTGCTACCTCCAGCCAATAGGAGAGCAAAGATTAGCATACGTCTCATTTCAATGCCACTAATTTGAATGCCGCCTCTGGTTTTAACTCTTAACCTAACCCTAACCCTAACCCTAACCCTAACCCTAACCCTAACCCTAACCCTAACCTAATCCCTAATTACTCTAACCCCAACCTCAATAAACCTAATCTTAACCATCACCTAATCCCTAATTACTCTAACCCCAACCTCAATAAACCTAATCTTAACCATCACCTAATCCCTAATTACTCTAACCCCAACCTCAATAAACCTAATCTTAACCATAACCTCATTCCTAATTATTCCAACCCCAACCTCAATAAGCCTAATCTTAACCATAACCTAATCCCTAATTACTCTAACCCCAACCTCAATAGACTCATCTCAACGATGACCTTACCCCAATTATTTACCATAACCCAACCCCTAATTACTCTAACCCTAAGCTTAATAAACCTAATTTCAACCCAATTCCCAATTATTCCAACCCCAACCACAATAAACTCCATTTCAACCATAACCCAACTCCCAATTATTCTAACCCTAATCCTAATAAACCTTCCAACTAGAACCTAACCTTCATTTACACTGTCCCCAATCACAATAAATGAAATTTCAATTATAGTTCAGTCCATAATTATATCAACTCTAACCTTAATAAACCTAATTACAACTTCAACCCAATTTCCAAGTACTTTAAATTCAATACACTGAAGCTCTACTACAACCTAATCTTTGATCATCCTAGCCCTGACCCCAAATAAACTGAATTTTAACCGCAATCTAATCACCCATCATCCTAACCCCAATTTAGATTAAAACTAGACTGACTACAACCCACCCTACCTACAATTAATTCAACTTCGACCTCAATAGATATATTTCTAACCCTGACCTACCTTAACCACCTTGACCATAAATTATACAATATAATTGATTGACCTAAAACATAATTTAAAATGGAAACCCCCAAAATCAATCGATATCCTATGTAATATTAATGAAATAAAAAAGGAATAAGGAAAAAAAGGTTATACCACAAGAGGGACACCTGAGGGCGCCACAGTCAACATGAAGTCCTCGAGGATGTTTGGGTATGGATATGGACGTTTGTGTAATATTTTTTGCCACAAGCAAACCAAGAATACACACCGTAGAGAAGTTTAAAGAGCCAAGCGCGCTGAGAACACGACGGTAAACACTTTACAACATGTGTACATAACTAAACATATACTAACACCTAACTACCAGTTTATTAACAATGAATTAATACATCGACTGATAGTGAGTGCATCATGAATTATTGATGAATTAATGATATGTATACATTAACAAATTAATGAGTGACATATGAATAGACTAGGGTTAAATTGGGCCTATTCGGTGCGTACTCTCTCTTAAGCTGGGAAGCCTCGACTTCCCGGCTTGACGGAATCCTAAGGCACCGCTCATTTTTGATCCTCTGCTGCCATCTTTTGGAATAGTCATGCCACATCACTTAGTATGATTTCAGGTTTTTCAACAGCTCGTATTCCAAAAAATACCAAACCTTGGCTACCTGATAAGTCAGAAGAATGTCAACCGAACTGTTCACATCTTGTTCAATCGATTCAGGTACTTTACTGTTCTGTTCCTTTATTTTTTATTGTTATTTTTTAACATTACACACACTGCCAATTGCCTGTGTGTGTGTGTGTGTGTGTGTGTGTGTGTGTCTGTGTCTGTGTCTGTGTGTGTGTGTGTGTGTGTGTGTGTGTCCACGTACTCGGCCCATGAATCTCATTCTGATACCAGGGGTTACCATTCGTGTTCTTGAACGATTATTGCATTTTTGTGCTTATCATATGTTTTGTTTTGTTTTTTTTGTGTGTGTGTTGTGTGTCATAGGCAGTGTTGTGCGTGAACGAGTTCAAAAGAACGCGTTCATTGAACACGCTCATTTTTTCGTGAACGTTGAACTGAACGCAACACATTTTTAATAAAGAACTTGAACGTGAATTAGTTCACATTATGTGTCATGAACGGCAGACATCACTGTAAATGAACGTTGGAATTTGTTTTCCATTGAAAACTGAGTGACATCTGTTTTCTCTTTTGAAACGCAACGAGAGAAAGTTCCTCCCTCCTGTATTCTCGCTGGTGCCGCTTAAATCATGTATCACCAGACAGAAATGGTTTTGACATTGTGTGCGCAATGCATCGCAGTTTCCTTAAAAATAAAGTTTTTTGTGCCTTTGAGTTTTGCCTTCATTACCTTCATTCAAGAGTTTCATTTCATACGCACACATATGTATATATAATATCATATATATCAAATAATATATACATATTTCATATTATATATTCTTTTTTTAATTAAATGCTGGTAGATTTCATTGCACTAAGTATAGAACTGGTCTACCTTGTCTGTACTGCTGCAAGTTTCATCACCTGGTAAGAAACCCACAATTGCAGTGTCATGAGGAAATGTCTACAATGAGCAGTTTCAAAGAACGTATAGTGATTTCTAGCTTGTAGTGTGAAAAAAAGTATTTATTTGAATATCTCACGAAAAAAGTAAAATGAACTGAACTTTGAACTAGTTCAGAATTAAAATTGTGAACTTTGAACGTGAACTGTTCACTTTGAGCATGTATGAACTGAACTTGAACTAGTTCAGAAAAGCTGTGAACTGGCACAACACTGGTCATAGGTTCGTGGTCTCGTGGATGTGTGGGTCGTGTGCTGCCCACCTCGGCCACGGACGGATCTTCTGCTCCAAGTCTGACTCGGATCATGTCCTGCTGAAATAAATAAATAAAAGGTAGGCAAATAGTTAGACATACACATGGATTGATGGATGCTTTACTGATCCCCAAGGAAATAAAAGTCCCTGTGGTACAATACAACACACATCATTGACATTACAAACCAGCAAAAAGGACATGTTTGAGTTTCAACCAATGGGATTCCAAACATTTGCATACGGCCAATAGGAGAGCAGACATTTGCATACTGCTACCTCCAGCCAATAGGAGAGCAAAGATTAGCATACGTCTCATTTCAATGCCACTAATTTGAATGCCGCCTCTGGTTTTAACTCTTAACCTAACCCTAACCCTAACCCTAACCCTAACCCTAACCCTAACCCTAACCCTAACCCTAACCCTAACCCTAACCCTAACCCTCTTAACCTAACCCTAACCCTAACCCTAACCCTAACCCTAACCCTAGTTTGAATTAGGGCCTGTTTATGTAGCTGCAGACAGTTCTCTTGTCCTTTATGTTCCACGTTTCCTTAATCTTAACCATCACCTAATCCCTAATTACTCTAACCCCAACCTCAATAAACCTAATCTTAACCATCACCTAATCCCTAATTACTCTAACCCCAACCTCAATAAACCTAATCTTAACCATAACCTCATTCCTAATTATTCCAACCCCAACCTCAATAAGCCTAATCTTAACCATAACCTAATCCCTAATTACTCTAACCCCAACCTCAATAAACCTAATCTTAACCATCACCTAATCCCTAATTACTCTAACCCCAACCTCAATAAACCTAATCTTAACCATCACCTAATCCCTAATTACTCTAACCCCAACCTCAATAAACCTAATCTTAACCATAACCTCATTCCTAATTATTCCAACCCCAACCTCAATAAGCCTAATCTTAACCATAACCTAATCCCTAATTACTCTAACCCCAACCTCAATAGACTCATCTCAACGATGACCTTACCCCAATTATTTACCATAACCCAACCCCTAATTACTCTAACCCTAAGCTTAATAAACCTAATTTCAACCCAATTCCCAATTATTCCAACCCCAACCACAATAAACTCCATTTCAACCATAACCCAACTCCCAATTATTCTAACCCTAATCCTAATAAACCTTCCAACTAGAACCTAACCTTCATTTACACTGTCCCCAATCACAATAAATGAAATTTCAATTATAGTTCAGTCCATAATTATATCAACTCTAACCTTAATAAACCTAATTACAACTTCAACCCAATTTCCAAGTACTTTAAATTCAATACACTGAAGCTCTACTACAACCTAATCTTTGATCATCCTAGCCCTGACCCCAAATAAACTGAATTTTAACCGCAATCTAATCACCCATCATCCTAACCCCAATTTAGATTAAAACTAGACTGACTACAACCCACCCTACCTACAATTAATTCAACTTCGACCTCAATAGATATATTTCTAACCCTGACCTACCTTAACCACCTTGACCATAAATTATACAATATAATTGATTGACCTAAAACATAATTTAAAATGGAAACCCCCAAAATAAATCGATATCCTATGTAATATTAATGAAATAAAAAAGGAATAAGGAAAAAAAGGTTATACCACAAGAGGGACACCTGAGGGCGCCACAGTCAACATGAAGTCCTCGAGGATGTTTGGGTATGGATATGGACGTTTGTGTAATATTTTTTGCCACAAGCAAACCAAGAATACACACCGTAGAGAAGTTTAAAGAGCCAAGCGCGCTGAGAACACGACGGTAAACACTTTACAACATGTGTACATAACTAAACATATACTAACACCTAACTACCAGTTTATTAACAATGAATTAATACATCGACTGATAGTGAGTGCATCATGAATTATTGATGAATTAATGATATGTATACATTAACAAATTAATGAGTGACATATGAATAGACTAGGGTTAAATTGGGCCTATTCGGTGCGTACTCTCTCTTAAGCTGGGAAGCCTCGACTTCCCGGCTTGACGGAATCCTAAGGCACCGCTCATTTTTGATCCTCTGCTGCCATCTTTTGGAATAGTCATGCCACATCACTTAGTATGATTTCAGGTTTTTCAACAGCTCGTATTCCAAAAAATACCAAACCTTGGCTACCTGATAAGTCAGAAGAATGTCAACCGAACTGTTCACATCTTGTTCAATCGATTCAGGTACTTTACTGTTCTGTTCCTTTATTTTTTATTGTTATTTTTTAACATTACACACACTGCCAATTGCCTGTGTGTGTGTGTGTGTGTGTGTGTGTGTGTGTGTGTGTCTGTGTCTGTGTCTGTGTGTGTGTGTGTGTGTGTGTGTGTGTGTGTCCACGTACTCGGCCCATGAATCTCATTCTGATACCAGGGGTTACCATTCGTGTTCTTGAACGATTATTGCATTTTTGTGCTTATCATATGTTTTGTTTTGTTTTTTTTGTGTGTGTGTTGTGTGTCATAGGTTCGTGGTCTCGTGGATGTGTGGGTCGTGTGCTGCCCACCTCGGCCACGGACGGATCTTCTGCTCCAAGTCTGACTCGGATCATGTCCTGCTGAAATAAATAAATAAAAGGTAGGCAAATAGTTAGACATACACATGGATTGATGGATGCTTTACTGATCCCCAAGGAAATAAAAGTCCCTGTGGTACAATACAACACACATCATTGACATTACAAACCAGCAAAAAGGACATGTTTGAGTTTCAACCAATGGGATTCCAAACATTTGCATACGGCCAATAGGAGAGCAGACATTTGCATACTGCTACCTCCAGCCAATAGGAGAGCAAAGATTAGCATACGTCTCATTTCAATGCCACTAATTTGAATGCCGCCTCTGGTTTTAACTCTTAACCTATGAGCAAAACCCTAACCACGCCCCCAATCCAAGGCCTAACCCCAAGCTAACCCCAGACTTACTGAAAGCTGGCACCTGCTGTTTAGGTTAGGAACTGCATCTAACCCCAAGCTAACCCCAGACTTACTGAAAGCTGGCACCTGCTGTTTAGGTTAGGAACTGCATCTAACCCCAAGCTAACCCCAGACTTACTGAAAGCTGGCACCTGCTGTTTAGGTTAGGAACTGCATCTAACCCCAAGCTAACCCCAGACTTACTGAAAGCTGGCACCTGCTGTTTAGGTTAGGAACTGCATCTAACCCCAAGCTAACCCCAGACTTACTGAAAGCTGGCACCTGCTGTTTAGGTTAGGAACTGCATCTAACCCCACATGAAATTAAGAAACCCAAATGAAAGGGCACATTTTCTGCATAATTGCACAGCTTGTAACCCTTGTAACCAATCATGGCTACATCTCTGTAGCAAGCTTTAGGAGCTGAGAAATCGATCCAAGTTTGAATTAGGGCCTGTTTATGTAGCTGCAGACAGTTCTCTTGTCCTTTATGTTCCACGTTTCCTTAATCTTAACCATCACCTAATCCCTAATTACTCTAACCCCAACCTCAATAAACCTAATCTTAACCATCACCTAATCCCTAATTACTCTAACCCCAACCTCAATAAACCTAATCTTAACCATAACCTCATTCCTAATTATTCCAACCCCAACCTCAATAAGCCTAATCTTAACCATAACCTAATCCCTAATTACTCTAACCCCAACCTCAATAAACCTAATCTTAACCATCACCTAATCCCTAATTACTCTAACCCCAACCTCAATAAACCTAATCTTAACCATCACCTAATCCCTAATTACTCTAACCCCAACCTCAATAAACCTAATCTTAACCATAACCTCATTCCTAATTATTCCAACCCCAACCTCAATAAGCCTAATCTTAACCATAACCTAATCCCTAATTACTCTAACCCCAACCTCAATAGACTCATCTCAACGATGACCTTACCCCAATTATTTACCATAACCCAACCCCTAATTACTCTAACCCTAAGCTTAATAAACCTAATTTCAACCCAATTCCCAATTATTCCAACCCCAACCACAATAAACTCCATTTCAACCATAACCCAACTCCCAATTATTCTAACCCTAATCCTAATAAACCTTCCAACTAGAACCTAACCTTCATTTACACTGTCCCCAATCACAATAAATGAAATTTCAATTATAGTTCAGTCCATAATTATATCAACTCTAACCTTAATAAACCTAATTACAACTTCAACCCAATTTCCAAGTACTTTAAATTCAATACACTGAAGCTCTACTACAACCTAATCTTTGATCATCCTAGCCCTGACCCCAAATAAACTGAATTTTAACCGCAATCTAATCACCCATCATCCTAACCCCAATTTAGATTAAAACTAGACTGACTACAACCCACCCTACCTACAATTAATTCAACTTCGACCTCAATAGATATATTTCTAACCCTGACCTACCTTAACCACCTTGACCATAAATTATACAATATAATTGATTGACCTAAAACATAATTTAAAATGGAAACCCCCAAAATCAATCGATATCCTATGTAATATTAATGAAATAAAAAAGGAATAAGGAAAAAAAGGTTATACCACAAGAGGGACACCTGAGGGCGCCACAGTCAACATGAAGTCCTCGAGGATGTTTGGGTATGGATATGGACGTTTGTGTAATATTTTTTGCCACAAGCAAACCAAGAATACACACCGTAGAGAAGTTTAAAGAGCCAAGCGCGCTGAGAACACGACGGTAAACACTTTACAACATGTGTACATAACTAAACATATACTAACACCTAACTACCAGTTTATTAACAATGAATTAATACATCGACTGATAGTGAGTGCATCATGAATTATTGATGAATTAATGATATGTATACATTAACAAATTAATGAGTGACATATGAATAGACTAGGGTTAAATTGGGCCTATTCGGTGCGTACTCTCTCTTAAGCTGGGAAGCCTCGACTTCCCGGCTTGACGGAATCCTAAGGCACCGCTCATTTTTGATCCTCTGCTGCCATCTTTTGGAATAGTCATGCCACATCACTTAGTATGATTTCAGGTTTTTCAACAGCTCGTATTCCAAAAAATACCAAACCTTGGCTACCTGATAAGTCAGAAGAATGTCAACCGAACTGTTCACATCTTGTTCAATCGATTCAGGTACTTTACTGTTCTGTTCCTTTATTTTTTATTGTTATTTTTTAACATTACACACACTGCCAATTGCCTGTGTGTGTGTGTGTGTGTGTGTGTGTGTGTGTGTGTGTGTCTGTGTCTGTGTCTGTGTGTGTGTGTGTGTGTGTGTGTGTCCACGTACTCGGCCCATGAATCTCATTCTGATACCAGGGGTTACCATTCGTGTTCTTGAACGATTATTGCATTTTTGTGCTTATCATATGTTTTGTTTTGTTTTTTTTGTGTGTGTGTTGTGTGTCATAGGTTCGTGGTCTCGTGGATGTGTGGGTCGTGTGCTGCCCACCTCGGCCACGGACGGATCTTCTGCTCCAAGTCTGACTCGGATCATGTCCTGCTGAAATAAATAAATAAAAGGTAGGCAAATAGTTAGACATACACATGGATTGATGGATGCTTTACTGATCCCCAAGGAAATAAAAGTCCCTGTGGTACAATACAACACACATCATTGACATTACAAACCAGCAAAAAGGACATGTTTGAGTTTCAACCAATGGGATTCCAAACATTTGCATACGGCCAATAGGAGAGCAGACATTTGCATACTGCTACCTCCAGCCAATAGGAGAGCAAAGATTAGCATACGTCTCATTTCAATGCCACTAATTTGAATGCCGCCTCTGGTTTTAACTCTTAACCTATGAGCAAAACCCTAACCACGCCCCCAATCCAAGGCCTAACCCCAAGCTAACCCCAGACTTACTGAAAGCTGGCACCTGCTGTTTAGGTTAGGAACTGCATCTAACCCCAAGCTAACCCCAGACTTACTGAAAGCTGGCACCTGCTGTTTAGGTTAGGAACTGCATCTAACCCCACATGAAATTAAGAAACCCAAATGAAAGGGCACATTTTCTGCATAATTGCACAGCTTGTAACCCTTGTAACCAATCATGGCTACATCTCTGTAGCAAGCTTTAGGAGCTGAGAAATCGATCCAAGTTTGAATTAGGGCCTGTTTATGTAGCTGCAGACAGTTCTCTTGTCCTTTATGTTCCACGTTTCCTTAATTTTAACCATAACCTAATCCCTAATTATTCTAACCCCAACCTCAATAAACCTAATCTTAACCATTACCTAATCCCTAATTATTCTAACCCCAACCTCAATAAACCTAATCTTAACCATTACCTAATCCCTAATTACTCTAACCCCAACCTCAATAAACCTAATCTTAACCATTACCTAATCCCTAATTACTCTAACCCCAACCTCAATAAACCTAATCTTAACCATAACCTCATTCCTAATTATTCCAACCCCAACCTCAATAAGCCTAATCTTAACCATAACCTAATCCCTAATTACTCTAACCCCAACCTCAATAAACCTAATCTTAACCATTACCTAATCCCTAATTACTCTAACCCCAACCTCAATAAACCTAATCTTAACCATAACCTAATCTTAACCATCACCTAATCCCTAATTACTCTAACCCCAACCTCAATAAACCTAATCTTAACCATCACCTAATCCCTAATTACTCTAACCCCAACCTCAATAAACCTAATCTTAACCATAACCTCATTTCTAATTATTCCAACCCCAACCTCAATAAGCCTAATCTTAACCATAACCTAATCCCTAATTATTCTAACCCCAACCTCAATAGACTCATCTCAACGATGACCTTACCCCAATTATTTACCATAACCCAACCCCTAATTACTCTAACCCTAAGCTTAATAAACCTAATTTCAACCCAATTCCCAATTATTCCCGTATCTCGGACGCCTTTAGGACCAGGGTCACGGGGCTCCGATATGTCGCTCGTGCCTACGCGCGGTCCGTCGTACTCTGGTCCGGTGGGCCTACGACATCCGGTTCCCTCGCGGGACCTCCGCACGTCGTCTGGGGCCTGACGACTACTCGCGTACGCGTCGGGGCCCGTGTCTCGGCCGCCTTTCGGACCACGGTGACGGGGCTCCGATATGTCGCTCGTGGCCGGGCCCCCTCCGACGTGCTCGGTTTCGGTGCGCCTACGTCCTACGGTTCCGCCGCGGGACCCCGAAACGTGGTTTTTTGGGCCTACTCGCGTACGCGTCGGGGGCCCGTATCTCGGCCGTCTTTCCACGCGGGACCGCGGGGCTCCGATATGTCGCTGGTAGGTTGGACCTGCACGCCCTGTGCGATTTTGGAGGTCCTACGACGTTTCTTCGAATTTTCCCGATTATTTGACTGAGTGTAGACTAGGGTCAGATCGGCCGCATTCTCTTAATCCGGGAACCTTGCACCATATGGTCGCTGCTTCCCGGCTTAAGGATCTGACCTCTGCAGGGCATGTTCGGAACTGCATCGACATTAAGAAAAGGAAATAAGAAACCCGATGAAACGGCACATTTTCCAGTGTTAGTGCACAGCTTGAAGTTTGTTCTTCTGACCAATCGTTGCTACATCTATGCTGTAGCAGCCTCAAGAGCTGAGAAATCCCATTTTGAATGAATTAAAAGTCAATCGGCGTCTATCCCAGTGGGTTCGGACACCAGCTCTGAATATCCTTCATGAACATAATATCATTGTATGTTGTGTTTGTCTGGATTGAGCTTTTTACATGAAATTATTTACACACTTTATGAACAGATTTTGGAAAGCTCTTTCACTTTGCATTGGAAACACTACATTTCAAGCCGACCACTTCTCCCTGCTCACAGCTGGAAACGCACCGCTCGTTTTTAACCCTCTGCTGCCATCTACTGGACGTTTTCGGTTACAACGTCCTCATGTACTTTTAGAAGTCATACAGCACCAGTTTGTAGGACTTTCAAGGTAGAATGAACCACCTCGTACCCCCCCAACGACACCAGCTATCTTTTTTTGTACCCCCACTGCCTAATTACTTTTACTGGGCTCCAATCTTTAAGTCAGAAGAATGTCAACCGATTTTTGTACCTCATTACAAAACAAACCCCAAGCTAACCCCAGACTTACTGCAAGGTGGCACCTGCTGTTTAGGTTAGGAACTGCATCTAACCCCAAGCTAACCCCAGACTTACTGAAAGCTGGCACCTGCTGTTTAGGTTAGGAACTGCATCTAACCCCAAGCTAACCCCAGACTTACTGAAAGCTGGCACCTGCTGTTTAGGTTAGGAACTGCATCTAACCCCAAGCTAACCCCAGACTTACTGCAAGGTGGCACCTGCTGTTTAGGTTAGGAACTGCATCTAACCCCAAGCTAACCCCAGACTTACTGAAAGCTGGCACCTGCTGTTTAGGTTAGGAACTGCATCTAACCCCACATGAAATTAAGAAACCCAAATGAAAGGGCACATTTTCTGCATAATTGCACAGCTTGTAACCCTTGTAACCAATCATGGCTACATCTCTGTAGCAAGCTTTAGGAGCTGAGAAATCGATCCAAGTTTGAATTAGGGCCTGTTTATGTAGCTGCAGACAGTTCTCTTGTCCTTTATGTTCCACGTTTCCTTAATCTTAACCATCACCTAATCCCTAATTACTCTAACCCCAACCTCAATAAACCTAATCTTAACCATCACCTAATCCCTAATTACTCTAACCCCAACCTCAATAAACCTAATCTTAACCATAACCTCATTCCTAATTATTCCAACCCCAACCTCAATAAGCCTAATCTTAACCATAACCGAATCCCTAATTACTCTAACCCCAACCTCAATAGACTCATCTCAACGATGACCTTACCCCAATTATTTACCATGACCCAACCCCTAATTACTCTAACCCTAAGCTTAATAAACCTAATTTCAACCCAATTCCCAATTATTCCAACCCCAACCACAATAAACTCCATTTCAACCATAACCCAACTCCCAATTATTCTAACCCTAATCCTAATAAACCTTCCAACTAGAACCTAACCTTCATTTACACTGTCCCCAATCACAATAAATGAAATTTCAATTATAGTTCAGTCCATAATTATATCAACTCTAACCTTAATAAACCTAATTACAACTTCAACCCAATTTCCAAGTACTTTAAATTCAATACACTGAAGCTCTACTACAACCTAATCTTTGATCATCCTAGCCCTGACCCCAAATAAACTGAATTTTAACCGCAATCTAATCACCCATCATCCTAACCCCAATTTAGATTAAAACTAGACTGACTACAACCCACCCTACCTACAATTAATTCAACTTCGACCTCAATAGATATATTTCTAACCCTGACCTACCTTAACCACCTTGACCATAAATTATACAATATAATTGATTGACCTAAAACATAATTTAAAATGGAAACCCCCAAAATCAATCGATATCCTATGTAATATTAATGAAATAAAAAAGGAATAAGGAAAAAAAGGTTATACCACAAGAGGGACACCTGAGGGCGCCACAGTCAACATGAAGTCCTCGAGGATGTTTGGGTATGGATATGGACGTTTGTGTAATATTTTTTGCCACAAGCAAACCAAGAATACACACCGTAGAGAAGTTTAAAGAGCCAAGCGCGCTGAGAACACGACGGTAAACACTTTACAACATGTGTACATAACTAAACATATACTAACACCTAACTACCAGTTTATTAACAATGAATTAATACATCGACTGATAGTGAGTGCATCATGAATTATTGATGAATTAATGATATGTATACATTAACAAATTAATGAGTGACATATGAATAGACTAGGGTTAAATTGGGCCTATTCGGTGCGTACTCTCTCTTAAGCTGGGAAGCCTCGACTTCCCGGCTTGACGGAATCCTAAGGCACCGCTCATTTTTGATCCTCTGCTGCCATCTTTTGGAATAGTCATGCCACATCACTTAGTATGATTTCAGGTTTTTCAACAGCTCGTATTCCAAAAAATACCAAACCTTGGCTACCTGATAAGTCAGAAGAATGTCAACCGAACTGTTCACATCTTGTTCAATCGATTCAGGTACTTTACTGTTCTGTTCCTTTATTTTTTATTGTTATTTTTTAACATTACACACACTGCCAATTGCCTGTGTGTGTGTGTGTGTGTGTGTGTGTGTGTGTGTGTGTGTCTGTGTCTGTGTCTGTGTGTGTGTGTGTGTGTGTGTGTGTCCACGTACTCGGCCCATGAATCTCATTCTGATACCAGGGGTTACCATTCGTGTTCTTGAACGATTATTGCATTTTTGTGCTTATCATATGTTTTTTTTTTTTTTTTTTGTGTGTGTGTTGTGTGTCATAGGTTCGTGGTCTCGTGGATGTGTGGGTCGTGTGCTGCCCACCTCGGCCACGGACGGATCTTCTGCTCCAAGTCTGACTCGGATCATGTCCTGCTGAAATAAATAAATAAAAGGTAGGCAAATAGTTAGACATACACATGGATTGATGGATGCTTTACTGATCCCCAAGGAAATAAAAGTCCCTGTGGTACAATACAACACACATCATTGACATTACAAACCAGCAAAAAGGACATGTTTGAGTTTCAACCAATGGGATTCCAAACATTTGCATACGGCCAATAGGAGAGCAGACATTTGCATACTGCTACCTCCAGCCAATAGGAGAGCAAAGATTAGCATACGTCTCATTTCAATGCCACTAATTTGAATGCCGCCTCTGGTTTTAACTCTTAACCTATGAGCAAAACCCTAACCACGCCCCCAATCCAAGGCCTAACCCCAAGCTAACCCCAGACTTACTGCAAGGTGGCACCTGCTGTTTAGGTTAGGAACTGCATCTAACCCCAAGCTAACCCCAGACTTACTGAAAGCTGGCACCTGCTGTTTAGGTTAGGAACTGCATCTAACCCCACATGAAATTAAGAAACCCAAATGAAAGGGCACATTTTCTGCATAATTGCACAGCTTGTAACCCTTGTAACCAATCATGGCTACATCTCTGTAGCAAGCTTTAGGAGCTGAGAAATCGATCCAAGTTTGAATTAGGGCCTGTTTATGTAGCTGCAGACAGTTCTCTTGTCCTTTATGTTCCACGTTTCCTTAATTTTAACCATAACCTAATCCCTAATTATTCTAACCCCAACCTCAATAAACCTAATCTTAACCATTACCTAATCCCTAATTATTCTAACCCCAACCTCAATAAACCTAATCTTAACCATTACCTAATCCCTAATTACTCTAACCCCAACCTCAATAAACCTAATCTTAACCATTACCTAATCCCTAATTACTCTAACCCCAACCTCAATAAACCTAATCTTAACCATAACCTCATTCCTAATTATTCCAACCCCAACCTCAATAAGCCTAATCTTAACCATAACCTAATCCCTAATTACTCTAACCCCAACCTCAATAAACCTAATCTTAACCATTACCTAATCCCTAATTACTCTAACCCCAACCTCAATAAGCCTAATCTTAACCATAACCTAATCCCTAATTATTCTAACCCCAACCTCAATAGACTCATCTCAACGATGACCTTACCCCAATTATTTACCATAACCCAACCCCTAATTACTCTAACCCTAAGCTTAATAAACCTAATTTCAACCCAATTCCCAATTATTCCCGTATCTCGGACGCCTTTAGGACCAGGGTCACGGGGCTCCGATATGTCGCTCGTGCCTACGCGCGGTCCGTCGTACTCTGGTCCGGTGGGCCTACGACATCCGGTTCCCTCGCGGGACCTCCGCACGTCGTCTGGGGCCTGACGACTACTCGCGTACGCGTCGGGGCCCGTGTCTCGGCCGCCTTTCGGACCACGGTGACGGGGCTCCGATATGTCGCTCGTGGCCGGGCCCCCTCCGACGTGCTCGGTTTCGGTGCGCCTACGTCCTACGGTTCCGCCGCGGGACCCCGAAACGTGGTTTTTTGGGCCTACTCGCGTACGCGTCGGGGGCCCGTATCTCGGCCGTCTTTCCACGCGGGACCGCGGGGCTCCGATATGTCGCTGGTAGGTTGGACCTGCACGCCCTGTGCGATTTTGGAGGTCCTACGACGTTTCTTCGAATTTTCCCGATTATTTGACTGAGTGTAGACTAGGGTCAGATCGGCCGCATTCTCTTAATCCGGGAACCTTGCACCATATGGTCGCTGCTTCCCGGCTTAAGGATCTGACCTCTGCAGGGCATGTTCGGAACTGCATCGACATTAAGAAAAGGAAATAAGAAACCCGATGAAACGGCACATTTTCCAGTGTTAGTGCACAGCTTGAAGTTTGTTCTTCTGACCAATCGTTGCTACATCTATGCTGTAGCAGCCTCAAGAGCTGAGAAATCCCATTTTGAATGAATTAAAAGTCAATCGGCGTCTATCCCAGTGGGTTCGGACACCAGCTCTGAATATCCTTCATGAACATAATATCATTGTATGTTGTGTTTGTCTGGATTGAGCTTTTTACATGAAATTATTTACACACTTTATGAACAGATTTTGGAAAGCTCTTTCACTTTGCATTGGAAACACTACATTTCAAGCCGACCACTTCTCCCTGCTCACAGCTGGAAACGCACCGCTCGTTTTTAACCCTCTGCTGCCATCTACTGGACGTTTTCGGTTACAACGTCCTCATGTACTTTTAGAAGTCATACAGCACCAGTTTGTAGGACTTTCAAGGTAGAATGAACCACCTCGTACCCCCCCAACGACACCAGCTATCTTTTTTTGTACCCCCACTGCCTAATTACTTTTACTGGGCTCCAATCTTTAAGTCAGAAGAATGTCAACCGATTTTTGTACCTCATTACAAAACAAACCCCAAGCTAACCCCAGACTTACTGCAAGGTGGCACCTGCTGTTTAGGTTAGGAACTGCATCTAACCCCAAGCTAACCCCAGACTTACTGAAAGCTGGCACCTGCTGTTTAGGTTAGGAACTGCATCTAACCCCAAGCTAACCCCAGACTTACTGAAAGCTGGCACCTGCTGTTTAGGTTAGGAACTGCATCTAACCCCAAGCTAACCCCAGACTTACTGCAAGGTGGCACCTGCTGTTTAGGTTAGGAACTGCATCTAACCCCAAGCTAACCCCAGACTTACTGAAAGCTGGCACCTGCTGTTTAGGTTAGGAACTGCATCTAACCCCACATGAAATTAAGAAACCCAAATGAAAGGGCACATTTTCTGCATAATTGCACAGCTTGTAACCCTTGTAACCAATCATGGCTACATCTCTGTAGCAAGCTTTAGGAGCTGAGAAATCGATCCAAGTTTGAATTAGGGCCTGTTTATGTAGCTGCAGACAGTTCTCTTGTCCTTTATGTTCCACGTTTCCTTAATCTTAACCATCACCTAATCCCTAATTACTCTAACCCCAACCTCAATAAACCTAATCTTAACCATCACCTAATCCCTAATTACTCTAACCCCAACCTCAATAAACCTAATCTTAACCATAACCTCATTCCTAATTATTCCAACCCCAACCTCAATAAGCCTAATCTTAACCATAACCGAATCCCTAATTACTCTAACCCCAACCTCAATAGACTCATCTCAACGATGACCTTACCCCAATTATTTACCATGACCCAACCCCTAATTACTCTAACCCTAAGCTTAATAAACCTAATTTCAACCCAATTCCCAATTATTCCAACCCCAACCACAATAAACTCCATTTCAACCATAACCCAACTCCCAATTATTCTAACCCTAATCCTAATAAACCTTCCAACTAGAACCTAACCTTCATTTACACTGTCCCCAATCACAATAAATGAAATTTCAATTATAGTTCAGTCCATAATTATATCAACTCTAACCTTAATAAACCTAATTACAACTTCAACCCAATTTCCAAGTACTTTAAATTCAATACACTGAAGCTCTACTACAACCTAATCTTTGATCATCCTAGCCCTGACCCCAAATAAACTGAATTTTAACCGCAATCTAATCACCCATCATCCTAACCCCAATTTAGATTAAAACTAGACTGACTACAACCCACCCTACCTACAATTAATTCAACTTCGACCTCAATAGATATATTTCTAACCCTGACCTACCTTAACCACCTTGACCATAAATTATACAATATAATTGATTGACCTAAAACATAATTTAAAATGGAAACCCCCAAAATCAATCGATATCCTATGTAATATTAATGAAATAAAAAAGGAATAAGGAAAAAAAGGTTATACCACAAGAGGGACACCTGAGGGCGCCACAGTCAACATGAAGTCCTCGAGGATGTTTGGGTATGGATATGGACGTTTGTGTAATATTTTTTGCCACAAGCAAACCAAGAATACACACCGTAGAGAAGTTTAAAGAGCCAAGCGCGCTGAGAACACGACGGTAAACACTTTACAACATGTGTACATAACTAAACATATACTAACACCTAACTACCAGTTTATTAACAATGAATTAATACATCGACTGATAGTGAGTGCATCATGAATTATTGATGAATTAATGATATGTATACATTAACAAATTAATGAGTGACATATGAATAGACTAGGGTTAAATTGGGCCTATTCGGTGCGTACTCTCTCTTAAGCTGGGAAGCCTCGACTTCCCGGCTTGACGGAATCCTAAGGCACCGCTCATTTTTGATCCTCTGCTGCCATCTTTTGGAATAGTCATGCCACATCACTTAGTATGATTTCAGGTTTTTCAACAGCTCGTATTCCAAAAAATACCAAACCTTGGCTACCTGATAAGTCAGAAGAATGTCAACCGAACTGTTCACATCTTGTTCAATCGATTCAGGTACTTTACTGTTCTGTTCCTTTATTTTTTATTGTTATTTTTTAACATTACACACACTGCCAATTGCCTGTGTGTGTGTGTGTGTGTGTGTGTGTGTGTGTGTCTGTGTCTGTGTCTGTGTGTGTGTGTGTGTGTGTGTGTGTCCACGTACTCGGCCCATGAATCTCATTCTGATACCAGGGGTTACCATTCGTGTTCTTGAACGATTATTGCATTTTTGTGCTTATCATATGTTTTGTTTTGTTTTTTTTGTGTGTGTGTTGTGTGTCATAGGTTCGTGGTCTCGTGGATGTGTGGGTCGTGTGCTGCCCACCTCGGCCACGGACGGATCTTCTGCTCCAAGTCTGACTCGGATCATGTCCTGCTGAAATAAATAAATAAAAGGTAGGCAAATAGTTAGACATACACATGGATTGATGGATGCTTTACTGATCCCCAAGGAAATAAAAGTCCCTGTGGTACAATACAACACACATCATTGACATTACAAACCAGCAAAAAGGACATGTTTGAGTTTCAACCAATGGGATTCCAAACATTTGCATACGGCCAATAGGAGAGCAGACATTTGCATACTGCTACCTCCAGCCAATAGGAGAGCAAAGATTAGCATACGTCTCATTTCAATGCCACTAATTTGAATGCCGCCTCTGGTTTTAACTCTTAACCTATGAGCAAAACCCTAACCACGCCCCCAATCCAAGGCCTAACCCCAAGCTAACCCCAGACTTACTGCAAGGTGGCACCTGCTGTTTAGGTTAGGAACTGCATCTAACCCCAAGCTAACCCCAGACTTACTGAAAGCTGGCACCTGCTGTTTAGGTTAGGAACTGCATCTAACCCCACATGAAATTAAGAAACCCAAATGAAAGGGCACATTTTCTGCATAATTGCACAGCTTGTAACCCTTGTAACCAATCATGGCTACATCTCTGTAGCAAGCTTTAGGAGCTGAGAAATCGATCCAAGTTTGAATTAGGGCCTGTTTATGTAGCTGCAGACAGTTCTCTTGTCCTTTATGTTCCACGTTTCCTTAATTTTAACCATAACCTAATCCCTAATTATTCTAACCCCAACCTCAATAAACCTAATCTTAACCATTACCTAATCCCTAATTATTCTAACCCCAACCTCAATAAACCTAATCTTAACCATTACCTAATCCCTAATTACTCTAACCCCAACCTCAATAAACCTAATCTTAACCATTACCTAATCCCTAATTACTCTAACCCCAACCTCAATAAACCTAATCTTAACCATAACCTCATTCCTAATTATTCCAACCCCAACCTCAATAAGCCTAATCTTAACCATAACCTAATCCCTAATTACTCTAACCCCAACCTCAATAAACCTAATCTTAACCATTACCTAATCCCTAATTACTCTAACCCCAACCTCAATAAACCTAATCTTAACCATAACCTAATCTTAACCATCACCTAATCCCTAATTACTCTAACCCCAACCTCAATAAACCTAATCTTAACCATCACCTAATCCCTAATTACTCTAACCCCAACCTCAATAAACCTAATCTTAACCATAACCTCATTTCTAATTATTCCAACCCCAACCTCAATAAGCCTAATCTTAACCATAACCTAATCCCTAATTATTCTAACCCCAACCTCAATAGACTCATCTCAACGATGACCTTACCCCAATTATTTACCATAACCCAACCCCTAATTACTCTAACCCTAAGCTTAATAAACCTAATTTCAACCCAATTCCCAATTATTCCCGTATCTCGGACGCCTTTAGGACCAGGGTCACGGGGCTCCGATATGTCGCTCGTGCCTACGCGCGGTCCGTCGTACTCTGGTCCGGTGGGCCTACGACATCCGGTTCCCTCGCGGGACCTCCGCACGTCGTCTGGGGCCTGACGACTACTCGCGTACGCGTCGGGGCCCGTGTCTCGGCCGCCTTTCGGACCACGGTGACGGGGCTCCGATATGTCGCTCGTGGCCGGGCCCCCTCCGACGTGCTCGGTTTCGGTGCGCCTACGTCCTACGGTTCCGCCGCGGGACCCCGAAACGTGGTTTTTTGGGCCTACTCGCGTACGCGTCGGGGGCCCGTATCTCGGCCGTCTTTCCACGCGGGACCGCGGGGCTCCGATATGTCGCTGGTAGGTTGGACCTGCACGCCCTGTGCGATTTTGGAGGTCCTACGACGTTTCTTCGAATTTTCCCGATTATTTGACTGAGTGTAGACTAGGGTCAGATCGGCCGCATTCTCTTAATCCGGGAACCTTGCACCATATGGTCGCTGCTTCCCGGCTTAAGGATCTGACCTCTGCAGGGCATGTTCGGAACTGCATCGACATTAAGAAAAGGAAATAAGAAACCCGATGAAACGGCACATTTTCCAGTGTTAGTGCACAGCTTGAAGTTTGTTCTTCTGACCAATCGTTGCTACATCTATGCTGTAGCAGCCTCAAGAGCTGAGAAATCCCATTTTGAATGAATTAAAAGTCAATCGGCGTCTATCCCAGTGGGTTCGGACACCAGCTCTGAATATCCTTCATGAACATAATATCATTGTATGTTGTGTTTGTCTGGATTGAGCTTTTTACATGAAATTATTTACACACTTTATGAACAGATTTTGGAAAGCTCTTTCACTTTGCATTGGAAACACTACATTTCAAGCCGACCACTTCTCCCTGCTCACAGCTGGAAACGCACCGCTCGTTTTTAACCCTCTGCTGCCATCTACTGGACGTTTTCGGTTACAACGTCCTCATGTACTTTTAGAAGTCATACAGCACCAGTTTGTAGGACTTTCAAGGTAGAATGAACCACCTCGTACCCCCCCAACGACACCAGCTATCTTTTTTTGTACCCCCACTGCCTAATTACTTTTACTGGGCTCCAATCTTTAAGTCAGAAGAATGTCAACCGATTTTTGTACCTCATTACAAAACAAACCCCAAGCTAACCCCAGACTTACTGCAAGGTGGCACCTGCTGTTTAGGTTAGGAACTGCATCTAACCCCAAGCTAACCCCAGACTTACTGAAAGCTGGCACCTGCTGTTTAGGTTAGGAACTGCATCTAACCCCAAGCTAACCCCAGACTTACTGAAAGCTGGCACCTGCTGTTTAGGTTAGGAACTGCATCTAACCCCAAGCTAACCCCAGACTTACTGCAAGGTGGCACCTGCTGTTTAGGTTAGGAACTGCATCTAACCCCAAGCTAACCCCAGACTTACTGAAAGCTGGCACCTGCTGTTTAGGTTAGGAACTGCATCTAACCCCACATGAAATTAAGAAACCCAAATGAAAGGGCACATTTTCTGCATAATTGCACAGCTTGTAACCCTTGTAACCAATCATGGCTACATCTCTGTAGCAAGCTTTAGGAGCTGAGAAATCGATCCAAGTTTGAATTAGGGCCTGTTTATGTAGCTGCAGACAGTTCTCTTGTCCTTTATGTTCCACGTTTCCTTAATCTTAACCATCACCTAATCCCTAATTACTCTAACCCCAACCTCAATAAACCTAATCTTAACCATCACCTAATCCCTAATTACTCTAACCCCAACCTCAATAAACCTAATCTTAACCATAACCTCATTCCTAATTATTCCAACCCCAACCTCAATAAGCCTAATCTTAACCATAACCGAATCCCTAATTACTCTAACCCCAACCTCAATAGACTCATCTCAACGATGACCTTACCCCAATTATTTACCATGACCCAACCCCTAATTACTCTAACCCTAAGCTTAATAAACCTAATTTCAACCCAATTCCCAATTATTCCAACCCCAACCACAATAAACTCCATTTCAACCATAACCCAACTCCCAATTATTCTAACCCTAATCCTAATAAACCTTCCAACTAGAACCTAACCTTCATTTACACTGTCCCCAATCACAATAAATGAAATTTCAATTATAGTTCAGTCCATAATTATATCAACTCTAACCTTAATAAACCTAATTACAACTTCAACCCAATTTCCAAGTACTTTAAATTCAATACACTGAAGCTCTACTACAACCTAATCTTTGATCATCCTAGCCCTGACCCCAAATAAACTGAATTTTAACCGCAATCTAATCACCCATCATCCTAACCCCAATTTAGATTAAAACTAGACTGACTACAACCCACCCTACCTACAATTAATTCAACTTCGACCTCAATAGATATATTTCTAACCCTGACCTACCTTAACCACCTTGACCATAAATTATACAATATAATTGATTGACCTAAAACATAATTTAAAATGGAAACCCCCAAAATCAATCGATATCCTATGTAATATTAATGAAATAAAAAAGGAATAAGGAAAAAAAGGTTATACCACAAGAGGGACACCTGAGGGCGCCACAGTCAACATGAAGTCCTCGAGGATGTTTGGGTATGGATATGGACGTTTGTGTAATATTTTTTGCCACAAGCAAACCAAGAATACACACCGTAGAGAAGTTTAAAGAGCCAAGCGCGCTGAGAACACGACGGTAAACACTTTACAACATGTGTACATAACTAAACATATACTAACACCTAACTACCAGTTTATTAACAATGAATTAATACATCGACTGATAGTGAGTGCATCATGAATTATTGATGAATTAATGATATGTATACATTAACAAATTAATGAGTGACATATGAATAGACTAGGGTTAAATTGGGCCTATTCGGTGCGTACTCTCTCTTAAGCTGGGAAGCCTCGACTTCCCGGCTTGACGGAATCCTAAGGCACCGCTCATTTTTGATCCTCTGCTGCCATCTTTTGGAATAGTCATGCCACATCACTTAGTATGATTTCAGGTTTTTCAACAGCTCATATTCCAAAAAATACCAAACCTTGGCTACCTGATAAGTCAGAAGAATGTCAACCGAACTGTTCACATCTTGTTCAATCGATTCAGGTACTTTACTGTTCTGTTCCTTTATTTTTTATTGTTATTTTTTAACATTACACACACTGCCAATTGCCTGTGTGTGTGTGTGTGTGTGTGTGTGTGTGTCTGTGTCTGTGTCTGTGTGTGTGTGTGTGTGTGTGTGTGTCCACGTACTCGGCCCATGAATCTCATTCTGATACCAGGGGTTACCATTCGTGTTCTTGAACGATTATTGCATTTTTGTGCTTATCATATGTTTTGTTTTGTTTTTTTTGTGTGTGTGTTGTGTGTCATAGGTTCGTGGTCTCGTGGATGTGTGGGTCGTGTGCTGCCCACCTCGGCCACGGACGGATCTTCTGCTCCAAGTCTGACTCGGATCATGTCCTGCTGAAATAAATAAATAAAAGGTAGGCAAATAGTTAGACATACACATGGATTGATGGATGCTTTACTGATCCCCAAGGAAATAAAAGTCCCTGTGGTACAATACAACACACATCATTGACATTACAAACCAGCAAAAAGGACATGTTTGAGTTTCAACCAATGGGATTCCAAACATTTGCATACGGCCAATAGGAGAGCAGACATTTGCATACTGCTACCTCCAGCCAATAGGAGAGCAAAGATTAGCATACGTCTCATTTCAATGCCACTAATTTGAATGCCGCCTCTGGTTTTAACTCTTAACCTATGAGCAAAACCCTAACCACGCCCCCAATCCAAGGCCTAACCCCAAGCTAACCCCAGACTTACTGAAAGCTGGCACCTGCTGTTTAGGTTAGGAACTGCATCTAACCCCAAGCTAACCCCAGACTTACTGAAAGCTGGCACCTGCTGTTTAGGTTAGGAACTGCATCTAACCCCAAGCTAACCCCAGACTTACTGAAAGCTGGCACCTGCTGTTTAGGTTAGGAACTGCATCTAACCCCACATGAAATTAAGAAACCCAAATGAAAGGGCACATTTTCTGCATAATTGCACAGCTTGTAACCCTTGTAACCAATCATGGCTACATCTCTGTAGCAAGCTTTAGGAGCTGAGAAATCGATCCAAGTTTGAATTAGGGCCTGTTTATGTAGCTGCAGACAGTTCTCTTGTCCTTTATGTTCCACGTTTCCTTAATCTTAACCATCACCTAATCCCTAATTACTCTAACCCCAACCTCAATAAACCTAATCTTAACCATCACCTAATCCCTAATTACTCTAACCCCAACCTCAATAAACCTAATCTTAACCATAACCTCATTCCTAATTATTCCAACCCCAACCTCAATAAGCCTAATCTTAACCATAACCTAATCCCTAATTACTCTAACCCCAACCTCAATAAACCTAATCTTAACCATCACCTAATCCCTAATTACTCTAACCCCAACCTCAATAAACCTAATCTTAACCATCACCTAATCCCTAATTACTCTAACCCCAACCTCAATAAACCTAATCTTAACCATAACCTCATTCCTAATTATTCCAACCCCAACCTCAATAAGCCTAATCTTAACCATAACCTAATCCCTAATTACTCTAACCCCAACCTCAATAGACTCATCTCAACGATGACCTTACCCCAATTATTTACCATGACCCAACCCCTAATTACTCTAACCCTAAGCTTAATAAACCTAATTTCAACCCAATTCCCAATTATTCCAACCCCAACCACAATAAACTCCATTTCAACCATAACCCAACTCCCAATTATTCTAACCCTAATCCTAATAAACCTTCCAACTAGAACCTAACCTTCATTTACACTGTCCCCAATCACAATAAATGAAATTTCAATTATAGTTCAGTCCATAATTATATCAACTCTAACCTTAATAAACCTAATTACAACTTCAACCCAATTTCCAAGTACTTTAAATTCAATACACTGAAGCTCTACTACAACCTAATCTTTGATCATCCTAGCCCTGACCCCAAATAAACTGAATTTTAACCGCAATCTAATCACCCATCATCCTAACCCCAATTTAGATTAAAACTAGACTGACTACAACCCACCCTACCTACAATTAATTCAACTTCGACCTCAATAGATATATTTCTAACCCTGACCTACCTTAACCACCTTGACCATAAATTATACAATATAATTGATTGACCTAAAACATAATTTAAAATGGAAACCCCCAAAATCAATCGATATCCTATGTAATATTAATGAAATAAAAAAGGAATAAGGAAAAAAAGGTTATACCACAAGAGGGACACCTGAGGGCGCCACAGTCAACATGAAGTCCTCGAGGATGTTTGGGTATGGATATGGACGTTTGTGTAATATTTTTTGCCACAAGCAAACCAAGAATACACACCGTAGAGAAGTTTAAAGAGCCAAGCGCGCTGAGAACACGACGGTAAACACTTTACAACATGTGTACATAACTAAACATATACTAACACCTAACTACCAGTTTATTAACAATGAATTAATACATCGACTGATAGTGAGTGCATCATGAATTATTGATGAATTAATGATATGTATACATTAACAAATTAATGAGTGACATATGAATAGACTAGGGTTAAATTGGGCCTATTCGGTGCGTACTCTCTCTTAAGCTGGGAAGCCTCGACTTCCCGGCTTGACGGAATCCTAAGGCACCGCTCATTTTTGATCCTCTGCTGCCATCTTTTGGAATAGTCATGCCACATCACTTAGTATGATTTCAGGTTTTTCAACAGCTCATATTCCAAAAAATACCAAACCTTGGCTACCTGATAAGTCAGAAGAATGTCAACCGAACTGTTCACATCTTGTTCAATCGATTCAGGTACTTTACTGTTCTGTTCCTTTATTTTTTATTGTTATTTTTTAACATTACACACACTGCCAATTGCCTGTGTGTGTGTGTGTGTGTGTGTGTGTGTGTCTGTGTCTGTGTCTGTGTGTGTGTGTGTGTGTGTGTGTGTCCACGTACTCGGCCCATGAATCTCATTCTGATACCAGGGGTTACCATTCGTGTTCTTGAACGATTATTGCATTTTTGTGCTTATCATATGTTTTGTTTTGTTTTTTTTGTGTGTGTGTTGTGTGTCATAGGTTCGTGGTCTCGTGGATGTGTGGGTCGTGTGCTGCCCACCTCGGCCACGGACGGATCTTCTGCTCCAAGTCTGACTCGGATCATGTCCTGCTGAAATAAATAAATAAAAGGTAGGCAAATAGTTAGACATACACATGGATTGATGGATGCTTTACTGATCCCCAAGGAAATAAAAGTCCCTGTGGTACAATACAACACACATCATTGACATTACAAACCAGCAAAAAGGACATGTTTGAGTTTCAACCAATGGGATTCCAAACATTTGCATACGGCCAATAGGAGAGCAGACATTTGCATACTGCTACCTCCAGCCAATAGGAGAGCAAAGATTAGCATACGTCTCATTTCAATGCCACTAATTTGAATGCCGCCTCTGGTTTTAACTCTTAACCTATGAGCAAAACCCTAACCACGCCCCCAATCCAAGGCCTAACCCCAAGCTAACCCCAGACTTACTGAAAGCTGGCACCTGCTGTTTAGGTTAGGAACTGCATCTAACCCCAAGCTAACCCCAGACTTACTGAAAGCTGGCACCTGCTGTTTAGGTTAGGAACTGCATCTAACCCCAAGCTAACCCCAGACTTACTGAAAGCTGGCACCTGCTGTTTAGGTTAGGAACTGCATCTAACCCCACATGAAATTAAGAAACCCAAATGAAAGGGCACATTTTCTGCATAATTGCACAGCTTGTAACCCTTGTAACCAATCATGGCTACATCTCTGTAGCAAGCTTTAGGAGCTGAGAAATCGATCCAAGTTTGAATTAGGGCCTGTTTATGTAGCTGCAGACAGTTCTCTTGTCCTTTATGTTCCACGTTTCCTTAATCTTAACCATCACCTAATCCCTAATTACTCTAACCCCAACCTCAATAAACCTAATCTTAACCATCACCTAATCCCTAATTACTCTAACCCCAACCTCAATAAACCTAATCTTAACCATAACCTCATTCCTAATTATTCCAACCCCAACCTCAATAAGCCTAATCTTAACCATAACCTAATCCCTAATTACTCTAACCCCAACCTCAATAAACCTAATCTTAACCATCACCTAATCCCTAATTACTCTAACCCCAACCTCAATAAACCTAATCTTAACCATCACCTAATCCCTAATTACTCTAACCCCAACCTCAATAAACCTAATCTTAACCATAACCTCATTCCTAATTATTCCAACCCCAACCTCAATAAGCCTAATCTTAACCATAACCTAATCCCTAATTACTCTAACCCCAACCTCAATAGACTCATCTCAACGATGACCTTACCCCAATTATTTACCATGACCCAACCCCTAATTACTCTAACCCTAAGCTTAATAAACCTAATTTCAACCCAATTCCCAATTATTCCAACCCCAACCACAATAAACTCCATTTCAACCATAACCCAACTCCCAATTATTCTAACCCTAATCCTAATAAACCTTCCAACTAGAACCTAACCTTCATTTACACTGTCCCCAATCACAATAAATGAAATTTCAATTATAGTTCAGTCCATAATTATATCAACTCTAACCTTAATAAACCTAATTACAACTTCAACCCAATTTCCAAGTACTTTAAATTCAATACACTGAAGCTCTACTACAACCTAATCTTTGATCATCCTAGCCCTGACCCCAAATAAACTGAATTTTAACCGCAATCTAATCACCCATCATCCTAACCCCAATTTAGATTAAAACTAGACTGACTACAACCCACCCTACCTACAATTAATTCAACTTCGACCTCAATAGATATATTTCTAACCCTGACCTACCTTAACCACCTTGACCATAAATTATACAATATAATTGATTGACCTAAAACATAATTTAAAATGGAAACCCCCAAAATAAATCGATATCCTATGTAATATTAATGAAATAAAAAAGGAATAAGGAAAAAAAGGTTATACCACAAGAGGGACACCTGAGGGCGCCACAGTCAACATGAAGTCCTCGAGGATGTTTGGGTATGGATATGGACGTTTGTGTAATATTTTTTGCCACAAGCAAACCAAGAATACACACCGTAGAGAAGTTTAAAGAGCCAAGCGCGCTGAGAACACGACGGTAAACACTTTACAACATGTGTACATAACTAAACATATACTAACACCTAACTACCAGTTTATTAACAATGAATTAATACATCGACTGATAGTGAGTGCATCATGAATTATTGATGAATTAATGATATGTATACATTAACAAATTAATGAGTGACATATGAATAGACTAGGGTTAAATTGGGCCTATTCGGTGCGTACTCTCTCTTAAGCTGGGAAGCCTCGACTTCCCGGCTTGACGGAATCCTAAGGCACCGCTCATTTTTGATCCTCTGCTGCCATCTTTTGGAATAGTCATGCCACATCACTTAGTATGATTTCAGGTTTTTCAACAGCTCGTATTCCAAAAAATACCAAACCTTGGCTACCTGATAAGTCAGAAGAATGTCAACCGAACTGTTCACATCTTGTTCAATCGATTCAGGTACTTTACTGTTCTGTTCCTTTATTTTTTATTGTTATTTTTTAACATTACACACACTGCCAATTGCCTGTGTGTGTGTGTGTGTGTGTGTGTGTGTGTGTGTGTGTGTGTCTGTGTCTGTGTCTGTGTGTGTGTGTGTGTGTGTGTGTGTCCACGTACTCGGCCCATGAATCTCATTCTGATACCAGGGGTTACCATTCGTGTTCTTGAACGATTATTGCATTTTTGTGCTTATCATATGTTTTGTTTTGTTTTTTTTGTGTGTGTGTTGTGTGTCATAGGTTCGTGGTCTCGTGGATGTGTGGGTCGTGTGCTGCCCACCTCGGCCACGGACGGATCTTCTGCTCCAAGTCTGACTCGGATCATGTCCTGCTGAAATAAATAAATAAAAGGTAGGCAAATAGTTAGACATACACATGGATTGATGGATGCTTTACTGATCCCCAAGGAAATAAAAGTCCCTGTGGTACAATACAACACACATCATTGACATTACAAACCAGCAAAAAGGACATGTTTGAGTTTCAACCAATGGGATTCCAAACATTTGCATACGGCCAATAGGAGAGCAGACATTTGCATACTGCTACCTCCAGCCAATAGGAGAGCAAAGATTAGCATACGTCTCATTTCAATGCCACTAATTTGAATGCCGCCTCTGGTTTTAACTCTTAACCTAACCCTAACCCTAACCCTAACCCTAACCCTAACCCTAACCCTAACCCTAACCTAATCCCTAATTACTCTAACCCCAACCTCAATAAACCTAATCTTAACCATCACCTAATCCCTAATTACTCTAACCCCAACCTCAATAAACCTAATCTTAACCATCACCTAATCCCTAATTACTCTAACCCCAACCTCAATAAACCTAATCTTAACCATAACCTCATTCCTAATTATTCCAACCCCAACCTCAATAAGCCTAATCTTAACCATAACCTAATCCCTAATTACTCTAACCCCAACCTCAATAGACTCATCTCAACGATGACCTTACCCCAATTATTTACCATAACCCAACCCCTAATTACTCTAACCCTAAGCTTAATAAACCTAATTTCAACCCAATTCCCAATTATTCCAACCCCAACCACAATAAACTCCATTTCAACCATAACCCAACTCCCAATTATTCTAACCCTAATCCTAATAAACCTTCCAACTAGAACCTAACCTTCATTTACACTGTCCCCAATCACAATAAATGAAATTTCAATTATAGTTCAGTCCATAATTATATCAACTCTAACCTTAATAAACCTAATTACAACTTCAACCCAATTTCCAAGTACTTTAAATTCAATACACTGAAGCTCTACTACAACCTAATCTTTGATCATCCTAGCCCTGACCCCAAATAAACTGAATTTTAACCGCAATCTAATCACCCATCATCCTAACCCCAATTTAGATTAAAACTAGACTGACTACAACCCACCCTACCTACAATTAATTCAACTTCGACCTCAATAGATATATTTCTAACCCTGACCTACCTTAACCACCTTGACCATAAATTATACAATATAATTGATTGACCTAAAACATAATTTAAAATGGAAACCCCCAAAATCAATCGATATCCTATGTAATATTAATGAAATAAAAAAGGAATAAGGAAAAAAAGGTTATACCACAAGAGGGACACCTGAGGGCGCCACAGTCAACATGAAGTCCTCGAGGATGTTTGGGTATGGATATGGACGTTTGTGTAATATTTTTTGCCACAAGCAAACCAAGAATACACACCGTAGAGAAGTTTAAAGAGCCAAGCGCGCTGAGAACACGACGGTAAACACTTTACAACATGTGTACATAACTAAACATATACTAACACCTAACTACCAGTTTATTAACAATGAATTAATACATCGACTGATAGTGAGTGCATCATGAATTATTGATGAATTAATGATATGTATACATTAACAAATTAATGAGTGACATATGAATAGACTAGGGTTAAATTGGGCCTATTCGGTGCGTACTCTCTCTTAAGCTGGGAAGCCTCGACTTCCCGGCTTGACGGAATCCTAAGGCACCGCTCATTTTTGATCCTCTGCTGCCATCTTTTGGAATAGTCATGCCACATCACTTAGTATGATTTCAGGTTTTTCAACAGCTCGTATTCCAAAAAATACCAAACCTTGGCTACCTGATAAGTCAGAAGAATGTCAACCGAACTGTTCACATCTTGTTCAATCGATTCAGGTACTTTACTGTTCTGTTCCTTTATTTTTTATTGTTATTTTTTAACATTACACACACTGCCAATTGCCTGTGTGTGTGTGTGTGTGTGTGTGTGTGTGTGTCTGTGTCTGTGTCTGTGTGTGTGTGTGTGTGTGTGTGTGTGTCCACGTACTCGGCCCATGAATCTCATTCTGATACCAGGGGTTACCATTCGTGTTCTTGAACGATTATTGCATTTTTGTGCTTATCATATGTTTTGTTTTGTTTTTTTTGTGTGTGTGTTGTGTGTCATAGGCAGTGTTGTGCGTGAACGAGTTCAAAAGAACGCGTTCATTGAACACGCTCATTTTTTCGTGAACGTTGAACTGAACGCAACACATTTTTAATAAAGAACTTGAACGTGAATTAGTTCACATTATGTGTCATGAACGGCAGACATCACTGTAAATGAACGTTGGAATTTGTTTTCCATTGAAAACTGAGTGACATCTGTTTTCTCTTTTGAAACGCAACGAGAGAAAGTTCCTCCCTCCTGTATTCTCGCTGGTGCCGCTTAAATCATGTATCACCAGACAGAAATGGTTTTGACATTGTGTGCGCAATGCATCGCAGTTTCCTTAAAAATAAAGTTTTTTGTGCCTTTGAGTTTTGCCTTCATTACCTTCATTCAAGAGTTTCATTTCATACGCACACATATGTATATATAATATCATATATATCAAATAATATATACATATTTCATATTATATATTCTTTTTTTAATTAAATGCTGGTAGATTTCATTGCACTAAGTATAGAACTGGTCTACCTTGTCTGTACTGCTGCAAGTTTCATCACCTGGTAAGAAACCCACAATTGCAGTGTCATGAGGAAATGTCTACAATGAGCAGTTTCAAAGAACGTATAGTGATTTCTAGCTTGTAGTGTGAAAAAAAGTATTTATTTGAATATCTCACGAAAAAAGTAAAATGAACTGAACTTTGAACTAGTTCAGAATTAAAATTGTGAACTTTGAACGTGAACTGTTCACTTTGAGCATGTATGAACTGAACTTGAACTAGTTCAGAAAAGCTGTGAACTGGCACAACACTGGTCATAGGTTCGTGGTCTCGTGGATGTGTGGGTCGTGTGCTGCCCACCTCGGCCACGGACGGATCTTCTGCTCCAAGTCTGACTCGGATCATGTCCTGCTGAAATAAATAAATAAAAGGTAGGCAAATAGTTAGACATACACATGGATTGATGGATGCTTTACTGATCCCCAAGGAAATAAAAGTCCCTGTGGTACAATACAACACACATCATTGACATTACAAACCAGCAAAAAGGACATGTTTGAGTTTCAACCAATGGGATTCCAAACATTTGCATACGGCCAATAGGAGAGCAGACATTTGCATACTGCTACCTCCAGCCAATAGGAGAGCAAAGATTAGCATACGTCTCATTTCAATGCCACTAATTTGAATGCCGCCTCTGGTTTTAACTCTTAACCTAACCCTAACCCTAACCCTAACCCTAACCCTAACCCTAACCCTAACCCTAACCCTAACCCTAACCCTAACCCTAACCCTAACCCTAACTCTAACCCTAACCCTAACCCTAACCCTAACCCTAACCCTAACCCTAACCCTAGTTTGAATTAGGGCCTGTTTATGTAGCTGCAGACAGTTCTCTTGTCCTTTATGTTCCACGTTTCCTTAATCTTAACCATCACCTAATCCCTAATTACTCTAACCCCAACCTCAATAAACCTAATCTTAACCATCACCTAATCCCTAATTACTCTAACCCCAACCTCAATAAACCTAATCTTAACCATAACCTCATTCCTAATTATTCCAACCCCAACCTCAATAAGCCTAATCTTAACCATAACCTAATCCCTAATTACTCTAACCCCAACCTCAATAAACCTAATCTTAACCATCACCTAATCCCTAATTACTCTAACCCCAACCTCAATAAACCTAATCTTAACCATCACCTAATCCCTAATTACTCTAACCCCAACCTCAATAAACCTAATCTTAACCATAACCTCATTCCTAATTATTCCAACCCCAACCTCAATAAGCCTAATCTTAACCATAACCTAATCCCTAATTACTCTAACCCCAACCTCAATAGACTCATCTCAACGATGACCTTACCCCAATTATTTACCATAACCCAACCCCTAATTACTCTAACCCTAAGCTTAATAAACCTAATTTCAACCCAATTCCCAATTATTCCAACCCCAACCACAATAAACTCCATTTCAACCATAACCCAACTCCCAATTATTCTAACCCTAATCCTAATAAACCTTCCAACTAGAACCTAACCTTCATTTACACTGTCCCCAATCACAATAAATGAAATTTCAATTATAGTTCAGTCCATAATTATATCAACTCTAACCTTAATAAACCTAATTACAACTTCAACCCAATTTCCAAGTACTTTAAATTCAATACACTGAAGCTCTACTACAACCTAATCTTTGATCATCCTAGCCCTGACCCCAAATAAACTGAATTTTAACCGCAATCTAATCACCCATCATCCTAACCCCAATTTAGATTAAAACTAGACTGACTACAACCCACCCTACCTACAATTAATTCAACTTCGACCTCAATAGATATATTTCTAACCCTGACCTACCTTAACCACCTTGACCATAAATTATACAATATAATTGATTGACCTAAAACATAATTTAAAATGGAAACCCCCAAAATAAATCGATATCCTATGTAATATTAATGAAATAAAAAAGGAATAAGGAAAAAAAGGTTATACCACAAGAGGGACACCTGAGGGCGCCACAGTCAACATGAAGTCCTCGAGGATGTTTGGGTATGGATATGGACGTTTGTGTAATATTTTTTGCCACAAGCAAACCAAGAATACACACCGTAGAGAAGTTTAAAGAGCCAAGCGCGCTGAGAACACGACGGTAAACACTTTACAACATGTGTACATAACTAAACATATACTAACACCTAACTACCAGTTTATTAACAATGAATTAATACATCGACTGATAGTGAGTGCATCATGAATTATTGATGAATTAATGATATGTATACATTAACAAATTAATGAGTGACATATGAATAGACTAGGGTTAAATTGGGCCTATTCGGTGCGTACTCTCTCTTAAGCTGGGAAGCCTCGACTTCCCGGCTTGACGGAATCCTAAGGCACCGCTCATTTTTGATCCTCTGCTGCCATCTTTTGGAATAGTCATGCCACATCACTTAGTATGATTTCAGGTTTTTCAACAGCTCGTATTCCAAAAAATACCAAACCTTGGCTACCTGATAAGTCAGAAGAATGTCAACCGAACTGTTCACATCTTGTTCAATCGATTCAGGTACTTTACTGTTCTGTTCCTTTATTTTTTATTGTTATTTTTTAACATTACACACACTGCCAATTGCCTGTGTGTGTGTGTGTGTGTGTGTGTGTGTGTGTGTGTGTCTGTGTCTGTGTCTGTGTGTGTGTGTGTGTGTGTGTGTGTGTGTGTCCACGTACTCGGCCCATGAATCTCATTCTGATACCAGGGGTTACCATTCGTGTTCTTGAACGATTATTGCATTTTTGTGCTTATCATATGTTTTGTTTTGTTTTTTTTGTGTGTGTGTTGTGTGTCATAGGTTCGTGGTCTCGTGGATGTGTGGGTCGTGTGCTGCCCACCTCGGCCACGGACGGATCTTCTGCTCCAAGTCTGACTCGGATCATGTCCTGCTGAAATAAATAAATAAAAGGTAGGCAAATAGTTAGACATACACATGGATTGATGGATGCTTTACTGATCCCCAAGGAAATAAAAGTCCCTGTGGTACAATACAACACACATCATTGACATTACAAACCAGCAAAAAGGACATGTTTGAGTTTCAACCAATGGGATTCCAAACATTTGCATACGGCCAATAGGAGAGCAGACATTTGCATACTGCTACCTCCAGCCAATAGGAGAGCAAAGATTAGCATACGTCTCATTTCAATGCCACTAATTTGAATGCCGCCTCTGGTTTTAACTCTTAACCTATGAGCAAAACCCTAACCACGCCCCCAATCCAAGGCCTAACCCCAAGCTAACCCCAGACTTACTGAAAGCTGGCACCTGCTGTTTAGGTTAGGAACTGCATCTAACCCCAAGCTAACCCCAGACTTACTGAAAGCTGGCACCTGCTGTTTAGGTTAGGAACTGCATCTAACCCCAAGCTAACCCCAGACTTACTGAAAGCTGGCACCTGCTGTTTAGGTTAGGAACTGCATCTAACCCCAAGCTAACCCCAGACTTACTGAAAGCTGGCACCTGCTGTTTAGGTTAGGAACTGCATCTAACCCCAAGCTAACCCCAGACTTACTGAAAGCTGGCACCTGCTGTTTAGGTTAGGAACTGCATCTAACCCCACATGAAATTAAGAAACCCAAATGAAAGGGCACATTTTCTGCATAATTGCACAGCTTGTAACCCTTGTAACCAATCATGGCTACATCTCTGTAGCAAGCTTTAGGAGCTGAGAAATCGATCCAAGTTTGAATTAGGGCCTGTTTATGTAGCTGCAGACAGTTCTCTTGTCCTTTATGTTCCACGTTTCCTTAATCTTAACCATCACCTAATCCCTAATTACTCTAACCCCAACCTCAATAAACCTAATCTTAACCATCACCTAATCCCTAATTACTCTAACCCCAACCTCAATAAACCTAATCTTAACCATAACCTCATTCCTAATTATTCCAACCCCAACCTCAATAAGCCTAATCTTAACCATAACCTAATCCCTAATTACTCTAACCCCAACCTCAATAAACCTAATCTTAACCATCACCTAATCCCTAATTACTCTAACCCCAACCTCAATAAACCTAATCTTAACCATCACCTAATCCCTAATTACTCTAACCCCAACCTCAATAAACCTAATCTTAACCATAACCTCATTCCTAATTATTCCAACCCCAACCTCAATAAGCCTAATCTTAACCATAACCTAATCCCTAATTACTCTAACCCCAACCTCAATAGACTCATCTCAACGATGACCTTACCCCAATTATTTACCATAACCCAACCCCTAATTACTCTAACCCTAAGCTTAATAAACCTAATTTCAACCCAATTCCCAATTATTCCAACCCCAACCACAATAAACTCCATTTCAACCATAACCCAACTCCCAATTATTCTAACCCTAATCCTAATAAACCTTCCAACTAGAACCTAACCTTCATTTACACTGTCCCCAATCACAATAAATGAAATTTCAATTATAGTTCAGTCCATAATTATATCAACTCTAACCTTAATAAACCTAATTACAACTTCAACCCAATTTCCAAGTACTTTAAATTCAATACACTGAAGCTCTACTACAACCTAATCTTTGATCATCCTAGCCCTGACCCCAAATAAACTGAATTTTAACCGCAATCTAATCACCCATCATCCTAACCCCAATTTAGATTAAAACTAGACTGACTACAACCCACCCTACCTACAATTAATTCAACTTCGACCTCAATAGATATATTTCTAACCCTGACCTACCTTAACCACCTTGACCATAAATTATACAATATAATTGATTGACCTAAAACATAATTTAAAATGGAAACCCCCAAAATCAATCGATATCCTATGTAATATTAATGAAATAAAAAAGGAATAAGGAAAAAAAGGTTATACCACAAGAGGGACACCTGAGGGCGCCACAGTCAACATGAAGTCCTCGAGGATGTTTGGGTATGGATATGGACGTTTGTGTAATATTTTTTGCCACAAGCAAACCAAGAATACACACCGTAGAGAAGTTTAAAGAGCCAAGCGCGCTGAGAACACGACGGTAAACACTTTACAACATGTGTACATAACTAAACATATACTAACACCTAACTACCAGTTTATTAACAATGAATTAATACATCGACTGATAGTGAGTGCATCATGAATTATTGATGAATTAATGATATGTATACATTAACAAATTAATGAGTGACATATGAATAGACTAGGGTTAAATTGGGCCTATTCGGTGCGTACTCTCTCTTAAGCTGGGAAGCCTCGACTTCCCGGCTTGACGGAATCCTAAGGCACCGCTCATTTTTGATCCTCTGCTGCCATCTTTTGGAATAGTCATGCCACATCACTTAGTATGATTTCAGGTTTTTCAACAGCTCGTATTCCAAAAAATACCAAACCTTGGCTACCTGATAAGTCAGAAGAATGTCAACCGAACTGTTCACATCTTGTTCAATCGATTCAGGTACTTTACTGTTCTGTTCCTTTATTTTTTATTGTTATTTTTTAACATTACACACACTGCCAATTGCCTGTGTGTGTGTGTGTGTGTGTGTGTGTGTGTGTGTGTGTGTCTGTGTCTGTGTCTGTGTGTGTGTGTGTGTGTGTGTGTGTCCACGTACTCGGCCCATGAATCTCATTCTGATACCAGGGGTTACCATTCGTGTTCTTGAACGATTATTGCATTTTTGTGCTTATCATATGTTTTGTTTTGTTTTTTTTGTGTGTGTGTTGTGTGTCATAGGTTCGTGGTCTCGTGGATGTGTGGGTCGTGTGCTGCCCACCTCGGCCACGGACGGATCTTCTGCTCCAAGTCTGACTCGGATCATGTCCTGCTGAAATAAATAAATAAAAGGTAGGCAAATAGTTAGACATACACATGGATTGATGGATGCTTTACTGATCCCCAAGGAAATAAAAGTCCCTGTGGTACAATACAACACACATCATTGACATTACAAACCAGCAAAAAGGACATGTTTGAGTTTCAACCAATGGGATTCCAAACATTTGCATACGGCCAATAGGAGAGCAGACATTTGCATACTGCTACCTCCAGCCAATAGGAGAGCAAAGATTAGCATACGTCTCATTTCAATGCCACTAATTTGAATGCCGCCTCTGGTTTTAACTCTTAACCTATGAGCAAAACCCTAACCACGCCCCCAATCCAAGGCCTAACCCCAAGCTAACCCCAGACTTACTGAAAGCTGGCACCTGCTGTTTAGGTTAGGAACTGCATCTAACCCCAAGCTAACCCCAGACTTACTGAAAGCTGGCACCTGCTGTTTAGGTTAGGAACTGCATCTAACCCCACATGAAATTAAGAAACCCAAATGAAAGGGCACATTTTCTGCATAATTGCACAGCTTGTAACCCTTGTAACCAATCATGGCTACATCTCTGTAGCAAGCTTTAGGAGCTGAGAAATCGATCCAAGTTTGAATTAGGGCCTGTTTATGTAGCTGCAGACAGTTCTCTTGTCCTTTATGTTCCACGTTTCCTTAATTTTAACCATAACCTAATCCCTAATTATTCTAACCCCAACCTCAATAAACCTAATCTTAACCATTACCTAATCCCTAATTATTCTAACCCCAACCTCAATAAACCTAATCTTAACCATTACCTAATCCCTAATTACTCTAACCCCAACCTCAATAAACCTAATCTTAACCATTACCTAATCCCTAATTACTCTAACCCCAACCTCAATAAACCTAATCTTAACCATAACCTCATTCCTAATTATTCCAACCCCAACCTCAATAAGCCTAATCTTAACCATAACCTAATCCCTAATTACTCTAACCCCAACCTCAATAAACCTAATCTTAACCATTACCTAATCCCTAATTACTCTAACCCCAACCTCAATAAACCTAATCTTAACCATAACCTAATCTTAACCATCACCTAATCCCTAATTACTCTAACCCCAACCTCAATAAACCTAATCTTAACCATCACCTAATCCCTAATTACTCTAACCCCAACCTCAATAAACCTAATCTTAACCATAACCTCATTTCTAATTATTCCAACCCCAACCTCAATAAGCCTAATCTTAACCATAACCTAATCCCTAATTATTCTAACCCCAACCTCAATAGACTCATCTCAACGATGACCTTACCCCAATTATTTACCATAACCCAACCCCTAATTACTCTAACCCTAAGCTTAATAAACCTAATTTCAACCCAATTCCCAATTATTCCCGTATCTCGGACGCCTTTAGGACCAGGGTCACGGGGCTCCGATATGTCGCTCGTGCCTACGCGCGGTCCGTCGTACTCTGGTCCGGTGGGCCTACGACATCCGGTTCCCTCGCGGGACCTCCGCACGTCGTCTGGGGCCTGACGACTACTCGCGTACGCGTCGGGGCCCGTGTCTCGGCCGCCTTTCGGACCACGGTGACGGGGCTCCGATATGTCGCTCGTGGCCGGGCCCCCTCCGACGTGCTCGGTTTCGGTGCGCCTACGTCCTACGGTTCCGCCGCGGGACCCCGAAACGTGGTTTTTTGGGCCTACTCGCGTACGCGTCGGGGGCCCGTATCTCGGCCGTCTTTCCACGCGGGACCGCGGGGCTCCGATATGTCGCTGGTAGGTTGGACCTGCACGCCCTGTGCGATTTTGGAGGTCCTACGACGTTTCTTCGAATTTTCCCGATTATTTGACTGAGTGTAGACTAGGGTCAGATCGGCCGCATTCTCTTAATCCGGGAACCTTGCACCATATGGTCGCTGCTTCCCGGCTTAAGGATCTGACCTCTGCAGGGCATGTTCGGAACTGCATCGACATTAAGAAAAGGAAATAAGAAACCCGATGAAACGGCACATTTTCCAGTGTTAGTGCACAGCTTGAAGTTTGTTCTTCTGACCAATCGTTGCTACATCTATGCTGTAGCAGCCTCAAGAGCTGAGAAATCCCATTTTGAATGAATTAAAAGTCAATCGGCGTCTATCCCAGTGGGTTCGGACACCAGCTCTGAATATCCTTCATGAACATAATATCATTGTATGTTGTGTTTGTCTGGATTGAGCTTTTTACATGAAATTATTTACACACTTTATGAACAGATTTTGGAAAGCTCTTTCACTTTGCATTGGAAACACTACATTTCAAGCCGACCACTTCTCCCTGCTCACAGCTGGAAACGCACCGCTCGTTTTTAACCCTCTGCTGCCATCTACTGGACGTTTTCGGTTACAACGTCCTCATGTACTTTTAGAAGTCATACAGCACCAGTTTGTAGGACTTTCAAGGTAGAATGAACCACCTCGTACCCCCCCAACGACACCAGCTATCTTTTTTTGTACCCCCACTGCCTAATTACTTTTACTGGGCTCCAATCTTTAAGTCAGAAGAATGTCAACCGATTTTTGTACCTCATTACAAAACAAACCCCAAGCTAACCCCAGACTTACTGCAAGGTGGCACCTGCTGTTTAGGTTAGGAACTGCATCTAACCCCAAGCTAACCCCAGACTTACTGAAAGCTGGCACCTGCTGTTTAGGTTAGGAACTGCATCTAACCCCAAGCTAACCCCAGACTTACTGAAAGCTGGCACCTGCTGTTTAGGTTAGGAACTGCATCTAACCCCAAGCTAACCCCAGACTTACTGCAAGGTGGCACCTGCTGTTTAGGTTAGGAACTGCATCTAACCCCAAGCTAACCCCAGACTTACTGAAAGCTGGCACCTGCTGTTTAGGTTAGGAACTGCATCTAACCCCACATGAAATTAAGAAACCCAAATGAAAGGGCACATTTTCTGCATAATTGCACAGCTTGTAACCCTTGTAACCAATCATGGCTACATCTCTGTAGCAAGCTTTAGGAGCTGAGAAATCGATCCAAGTTTGAATTAGGGCCTGTTTATGTAGCTGCAGACAGTTCTCTTGTCCTTTATGTTCCACGTTTCCTTAATCTTAACCATCACCTAATCCCTAATTACTCTAACCCCAACCTCAATAAACCTAATCTTAACCATCACCTAATCCCTAATTACTCTAACCCCAACCTCAATAAACCTAATCTTAACCATAACCTCATTCCTAATTATTCCAACCCCAACCTCAATAAGCCTAATCTTAACCATAACCGAATCCCTAATTACTCTAACCCCAACCTCAATAGACTCATCTCAACGATGACCTTACCCCAATTATTTACCATGACCCAACCCCTAATTACTCTAACCCTAAGCTTAATAAACCTAATTTCAACCCAATTCCCAATTATTCCAACCCCAACCACAATAAACTCCATTTCAACCATAACCCAACTCCCAATTATTCTAACCCTAATCCTAATAAACCTTCCAACTAGAACCTAACCTTCATTTACACTGTCCCCAATCACAATAAATGAAATTTCAATTATAGTTCAGTCCATAATTATATCAACTCTAACCTTAATAAACCTAATTACAACTTCAACCCAATTTCCAAGTACTTTAAATTCAATACACTGAAGCTCTACTACAACCTAATCTTTGATCATCCTAGCCCTGACCCCAAATAAACTGAATTTTAACCGCAATCTAATCACCCATCATCCTAACCCCAATTTAGATTAAAACTAGACTGACTACAACCCACCCTACCTACAATTAATTCAACTTCGACCTCAATAGATATATTTCTAACCCTGACCTACCTTAACCACCTTGACCATAAATTATACAATATAATTGATTGACCTAAAACATAATTTAAAATGGAAACCCCCAAAATCAATCGATATCCTATGTAATATTAATGAAATAAAAAAGGAATAAGGAAAAAAAGGTTATACCACAAGAGGGACACCTGAGGGCGCCACAGTCAACATGAAGTCCTCGAGGATGTTTGGGTATGGATATGGACGTTTGTGTAATATTTTTTGCCACAAGCAAACCAAGAATACACACCGTAGAGAAGTTTAAAGAGCCAAGCGCGCTGAGAACACGACGGTAAACACTTTACAACATGTGTACATAACTAAACATATACTAACACCTAACTACCAGTTTATTAACAATGAATTAATACATCGACTGATAGTGAGTGCATCATGAATTATTGATGAATTAATGATATGTATACATTAACAAATTAATGAGTGACATATGAATAGACTAGGGTTAAATTGGGCCTATTCGGTGCGTACTCTCTCTTAAGCTGGGAAGCCTCGACTTCCCGGCTTGACGGAATCCTAAGGCACCGCTCATTTTTGATCCTCTGCTGCCATCTTTTGGAATAGTCATGCCACATCACTTAGTATGATTTCAGGTTTTTCAACAGCTCGTATTCCAAAAAATACCAAACCTTGGCTACCTGATAAGTCAGAAGAATGTCAACCGAACTGTTCACATCTTGTTCAATCGATTCAGGTACTTTACTGTTCTGTTCCTTTATTTTTTATTGTTATTTTTTAACATTACACACACTGCCAATTGCCTGTGTGTGTGTGTGTGTGTGTGTGTGTGTGTGTGTGTGTGTCTGTGTCTGTGTCTGTGTGTGTGTGTGTGTGTGTGTGTGTCCACGTACTCGGCCCATGAATCTCATTCTGATACCAGGGGTTACCATTCGTGTTCTTGAACGATTATTGCATTTTTGTGCTTATCATATGTTTTTTTTTTTTTTTTTTGTGTGTGTGTTGTGTGTCATAGGTTCGTGGTCTCGTGGATGTGTGGGTCGTGTGCTGCCCACCTCGGCCACGGACGGATCTTCTGCTCCAAGTCTGACTCGGATCATGTCCTGCTGAAATAAATAAATAAAAGGTAGGCAAATAGTTAGACATACACATGGATTGATGGATGCTTTACTGATCCCCAAGGAAATAAAAGTCCCTGTGGTACAATACAACACACATCATTGACATTACAAACCAGCAAAAAGGACATGTTTGAGTTTCAACCAATGGGATTCCAAACATTTGCATACGGCCAATAGGAGAGCAGACATTTGCATACTGCTACCTCCAGCCAATAGGAGAGCAAAGATTAGCATACGTCTCATTTCAATGCCACTAATTTGAATGCCGCCTCTGGTTTTAACTCTTAACCTATGAGCAAAACCCTAACCACGCCCCCAATCCAAGGCCTAACCCCAAGCTAACCCCAGACTTACTGCAAGGTGGCACCTGCTGTTTAGGTTAGGAACTGCATCTAACCCCAAGCTAACCCCAGACTTACTGAAAGCTGGCACCTGCTGTTTAGGTTAGGAACTGCATCTAACCCCACATGAAATTAAGAAACCCAAATGAAAGGGCACATTTTCTGCATAATTGCACAGCTTGTAACCCTTGTAACCAATCATGGCTACATCTCTGTAGCAAGCTTTAGGAGCTGAGAAATCGATCCAAGTTTGAATTAGGGCCTGTTTATGTAGCTGCAGACAGTTCTCTTGTCCTTTATGTTCCACGTTTCCTTAATTTTAACCATAACCTAATCCCTAATTATTCTAACCCCAACCTCAATAAACCTAATCTTAACCATTACCTAATCCCTAATTATTCTAACCCCAACCTCAATAAACCTAATCTTAACCATTACCTAATCCCTAATTACTCTAACCCCAACCTCAATAAACCTAATCTTAACCATTACCTAATCCCTAATTACTCTAACCCCAACCTCAATAAACCTAATCTTAACCATAACCTCATTCCTAATTATTCCAACCCCAACCTCAATAAGCCTAATCTTAACCATAACCTAATCCCTAATTACTCTAACCCCAACCTCAATAAACCTAATCTTAACCATTACCTAATCCCTAATTACTCTAACCCCAACCTCAATAAGCCTAATCTTAACCATAACCTAATCCCTAATTATTCTAACCCCAACCTCAATAGACTCATCTCAACGATGACCTTACCCCAATTATTTACCATAACCCAACCCCTAATTACTCTAACCCTAAGCTTAATAAACCTAATTTCAACCCAATTCCCAATTATTCCCGTATCTCGGACGCCTTTAGGACCAGGGTCACGGGGCTCCGATATGTCGCTCGTGCCTACGCGCGGTCCGTCGTACTCTGGTCCGGTGGGCCTACGACATCCGGTTCCCTCGCGGGACCTCCGCACGTCGTCTGGGGCCTGACGACTACTCGCGTACGCGTCGGGGCCCGTGTCTCGGCCGCCTTTCGGACCACGGTGACGGGGCTCCGATATGTCGCTCGTGGCCGGGCCCCCTCCGACGTGCTCGGTTTCGGTGCGCCTACGTCCTACGGTTCCGCCGCGGGACCCCGAAACGTGGTTTTTTGGGCCTACTCGCGTACGCGTCGGGGGCCCGTATCTCGGCCGTCTTTCCACGCGGGACCGCGGGGCTCCGATATGTCGCTGGTAGGTTGGACCTGCACGCCCTGTGCGATTTTGGAGGTCCTACGACGTTTCTTCGAATTTTCCCGATTATTTGACTGAGTGTAGACTAGGGTCAGATCGGCCGCATTCTCTTAATCCGGGAACCTTGCACCATATGGTCGCTGCTTCCCGGCTTAAGGATCTGACCTCTGCAGGGCATGTTCGGAACTGCATCGACATTAAGAAAAGGAAATAAGAAACCCGATGAAACGGCACATTTTCCAGTGTTAGTGCACAGCTTGAAGTTTGTTCTTCTGACCAATCGTTGCTACATCTATGCTGTAGCAGCCTCAAGAGCTGAGAAATCCCATTTTGAATGAATTAAAAGTCAATCGGCGTCTATCCCAGTGGGTTCGGACACCAGCTCTGAATATCCTTCATGAACATAATATCATTGTATGTTGTGTTTGTCTGGATTGAGCTTTTTACATGAAATTATTTACACACTTTATGAACAGATTTTGGAAAGCTCTTTCACTTTGCATTGGAAACACTACATTTCAAGCCGACCACTTCTCCCTGCTCACAGCTGGAAACGCACCGCTCGTTTTTAACCCTCTGCTGCCATCTACTGGACGTTTTCGGTTACAACGTCCTCATGTACTTTTAGAAGTCATACAGCACCAGTTTGTAGGACTTTCAAGGTAGAATGAACCACCTCGTACCCCCCCAACGACACCAGCTATCTTTTTTTGTACCCCCACTGCCTAATTACTTTTACTGGGCTCCAATCTTTAAGTCAGAAGAATGTCAACCGATTTTTGTACCTCATTACAAAACAAACCCCAAGCTAACCCCAGACTTACTGCAAGGTGGCACCTGCTGTTTAGGTTAGGAACTGCATCTAACCCCAAGCTAACCCCAGACTTACTGAAAGCTGGCACCTGCTGTTTAGGTTAGGAACTGCATCTAACCCCAAGCTAACCCCAGACTTACTGAAAGCTGGCACCTGCTGTTTAGGTTAGGAACTGCATCTAACCCCAAGCTAACCCCAGACTTACTGCAAGGTGGCACCTGCTGTTTAGGTTAGGAACTGCATCTAACCCCAAGCTAACCCCAGACTTACTGAAAGCTGGCACCTGCTGTTTAGGTTAGGAACTGCATCTAACCCCACATGAAATTAAGAAACCCAAATGAAAGGGCACATTTTCTGCATAATTGCACAGCTTGTAACCCTTGTAACCAATCATGGCTACATCTCTGTAGCAAGCTTTAGGAGCTGAGAAATCGATCCAAGTTTGAATTAGGGCCTGTTTATGTAGCTGCAGACAGTTCTCTTGTCCTTTATGTTCCACGTTTCCTTAATCTTAACCATCACCTAATCCCTAATTACTCTAACCCCAACCTCAATAAACCTAATCTTAACCATCACCTAATCCCTAATTACTCTAACCCCAACCTCAATAAACCTAATCTTAACCATAACCTCATTCCTAATTATTCCAACCCCAACCTCAATAAGCCTAATCTTAACCATAACCGAATCCCTAATTACTCTAACCCCAACCTCAATAGACTCATCTCAACGATGACCTTACCCCAATTATTTACCATGACCCAACCCCTAATTACTCTAACCCTAAGCTTAATAAACCTAATTTCAACCCAATTCCCAATTATTCCAACCCCAACCACAATAAACTCCATTTCAACCATAACCCAACTCCCAATTATTCTAACCCTAATCCTAATAAACCTTCCAACTAGAACCTAACCTTCATTTACACTGTCCCCAATCACAATAAATGAAATTTCAATTATAGTTCAGTCCATAATTATATCAACTCTAACCTTAATAAACCTAATTACAACTTCAACCCAATTTCCAAGTACTTTAAATTCAATACACTGAAGCTCTACTACAACCTAATCTTTGATCATCCTAGCCCTGACCCCAAATAAACTGAATTTTAACCGCAATCTAATCACCCATCATCCTAACCCCAATTTAGATTAAAACTAGACTGACTACAACCCACCCTACCTACAATTAATTCAACTTCGACCTCAATAGATATATTTCTAACCCTGACCTACCTTAACCACCTTGACCATAAATTATACAATATAATTGATTGACCTAAAACATAATTTAAAATGGAAACCCCCAAAATCAATCGATATCCTATGTAATATTAATGAAATAAAAAAGGAATAAGGAAAAAAAGGTTATACCACAAGAGGGACACCTGAGGGCGCCACAGTCAACATGAAGTCCTCGAGGATGTTTGGGTATGGATATGGACGTTTGTGTAATATTTTTTGCCACAAGCAAACCAAGAATACACACCGTAGAGAAGTTTAAAGAGCCAAGCGCGCTGAGAACACGACGGTAAACACTTTACAACATGTGTACATAACTAAACATATACTAACACCTAACTACCAGTTTATTAACAATGAATTAATACATCGACTGATAGTGAGTGCATCATGAATTATTGATGAATTAATGATATGTATACATTAACAAATTAATGAGTGACATATGAATAGACTAGGGTTAAATTGGGCCTATTCGGTGCGTACTCTCTCTTAAGCTGGGAAGCCTCGACTTCCCGGCTTGACGGAATCCTAAGGCACCGCTCATTTTTGATCCTCTGCTGCCATCTTTTGGAATAGTCATGCCACATCACTTAGTATGATTTCAGGTTTTTCAACAGCTCGTATTCCAAAAAATACCAAACCTTGGCTACCTGATAAGTCAGAAGAATGTCAACCGAACTGTTCACATCTTGTTCAGTCGATTCAGGTACTTTACTGTTCTGTTCCTTTATTTTTTATTGTTATTTTTTAACATTACACACACTGCCAATTGCCTGTGTGTGTGTGTGTGTGTGTGTGTGTGTGTGTGTCTGTGTCTGTGTCTGTGTGTGTGTGTGTGTGTGTGTGTGTCCACGTACTCGGCCCATGAATCTCATTCTGATACCAGGGGTTACCATTCGTGTTCTTGAACGATTATTGCATTTTTGTGCTTATCATATGTTTTGTTTTGTTTTTTTTGTGTGTGTGTTGTGTGTCATAGGTTCGTGGTCTCGTGGATGTGTGGGTCGTGTGCTGCCCACCTCGGCCACGGACGGATCTTCTGCTCCAAGTCTGACTCGGATCATGTCCTGCTGAAATAAATAAATAAAAGGTAGGCAAATAGTTAGACATACACATGGATTGATGGATGCTTTACTGATCCCCAAGGAAATAAAAGTCCCTGTGGTACAATACAACACACATCATTGACATTACAAACCAGCAAAAAGGACATGTTTGAGTTTCAACCAATGGGATTCCAAACATTTGCATACGGCCAATAGGAGAGCAGACATTTGCATACTGCTACCTCCAGCCAATAGGAGAGCAAAGATTAGCATACGTCTCATTTCAATGCCACTAATTTGAATGCCGCCTCTGGTTTTAACTCTTAACCTAACCCTAACCCTAACCCTAACCCTAACCCTAACCCTAACCCTAACCCTAACCCTAACCCTAACCCTAACCCTCTTAACCTAACCCTAACCCTAACCCTAACCCTAACCCTAACCCTAACCCTAGTTTGAATTAGGGCCTGTTTATGTAGCTGCAGACAGTTCTCTTGTCCTTTATGTTCCACGTTTCCTTAATCTTAACCATCACCTAATCCCTAATTACTCTAACCCCAACCTCAATAAACCTAATCTTAACCATCACCTAATCCCTAATTACTCTAACCCCAACCTCAATAAACCTAATCTTAACCATAACCTCATTCCTAATTATTCCAACCCCAACCTCAATAAGCCTAATCTTAACCATAACCTAATCCCTAATTACTCTAACCCCAACCTCAATAAACCTAATCTTAACCATCACCTAATCCCTAATTACTCTAACCCCAACCTCAATAAACCTAATCTTAACCATCACCTAATCCCTAATTACTCTAACCCCAACCTCAATAAACCTAATCTTAACCATAACCTCATTCCTAATTATTCCAACCCCAACCTCAATAAGCCTAATCTTAACCATAACCTAATCCCTAATTACTCTAACCCCAACCTCAATAGACTCATCTCAACGATGACCTTACCCCAATTATTTACCATAACCCAACCCCTAATTACTCTAACCCTAAGCTTAATAAA
>NW_026947069.1:27500-58314 GCF_030014385.1 Trichomycterus rosablanca | reverse complement strand
ATAAAAATAACTATGTGTAAGATGCAGGAAACTGCTCACTTTGAGTACATGGCTCTCAGGATCATGGGCCCTTGTCCAACTGTTGTGTTGTTAGTTTACCGTCCTCCTAGCAGTTCCATCTCCGATTTCCTACTTGAACTTGGTGAGGTCCTAACCACTGTCAGTTCTCTGTCAAAGTCATTGGTCGTCCTTGGTGACTTTAATATTCATATTGACTCTGTATCTCCTGGTTCTACTGGTTTTTTGTCACTCTTAAACTGCTTTGACTTGTATCAACATGTGGATTTTTCAACTCATAAACATGGTCACATTTTAGACTTGATCTGCTCCTCAGCGGGAACTATCACTAATGTATCAGGTCATGATATTGGAATATCCGATCATCTGTTTATTACATCATGTATTTCACTACACACTGCTAACCCCCCCTCTAAGACCCTTCTCTCTTACCGTAATATCTCCTCTGTTGATCCGTTAGCTTTCTCCTCTGTCCTGGAATCCTCCAGTTTACCTCTTATTACCTCACTACGCGACATTGATGAGGCCATCTCTGTTTACAATCAGTCTATGGCCGATACCCTTAACACCCTTGCTCCAGTTATAACTCGGTCTGTGCCCTCCTCGCATTCCTCACCCTGGTTTACTGCAGAACTTCGTGGTTTAAAAACAGCTGGTAGGCGTCTTGAACGTCTTTATAGGAAAAAAGGCTTATATGTTCACCATCAAGCTTATCTGGATCATCTGGTCAGATATAAAGAGGCTTTAAACAATGCTCGCACTACCTACTACACTTCTACAATTACAAAGGCAGGCCTGGATCCCAAGCGACTCTTTACTACTGTGAATAAACTTTTGCGACCCCCCTCAGACTCCCTGGCTCCATCATCGGATTTATGTAATGCATTTCTTAACTTTTTCAGGGACAAAGTGTCCAACATTTACCAGGAAATACTGAATGATCAGACATGTAAATCACTGCTGTCATCTCCAATCTCTTTCGGTACTTCCTCTTCCCTGCTCACTTTCTCGTCTTTTGCATCTGTCAATCCTGTTTGCGTCACTAGAATTATAACAGGCTCCAAGACCACTACCTCACTCCTTGATCCTGCCCCTACAGTTCTTCTCAAGCAAGTTATTTCTTCTCTTTTGCCCTCTATTTGTCACCTCGTCAACCTTTCTCTCGAATCTGGTTATGTTCCGGTAGCTCTGAAAACTTCTGTTGTTACCCCCATAATTAAAAAACCTGATTTAGATAGCTCCATATTAAGTAGCCGTGAACATGAATTCTAACATTCTTTTCGACACCTTTCAATCTGGTTTTCGTGCCCGTCATAGCACAGAGACTGCACTCTTGTGTGTACTCAACGACCTTCTTCTTTCCTCTGACAAAGGTTTTGCTTCTCTCCTTTTACTCCTTGATCTTACTGCTGCTTTTGACACGGTTAACCATGAAATTCTCATAACCCGGCTCTCTGACATTGGTTTTTCCGGCATAGTTTTGACTTGGTTTAAATCTTATCTATCTGATAGGCATCACTTTGTTGGCATAGGTAAACACACATCTGACGTTGCTCCTGTTAAGCAGGGTGTCCCCCAGGGCTCAGTATTGGGACTGTTGCTGTTTCTTATTTACATCCTGCCCCTTGGTGATATTTTCCGTCACCATGGGTTAAATTTTCACTGCTACGCTGACGACACCCAGGTTTATCTAAACCTTTTACCATCTGATCCTTTCCCACCACCATCCCTCACCGAGTGCATCTGTGATCTCAACTCATGGCTGTGTGCAAACTTTCTTCTATTGAATGCCCATAAGACGGAGTATCTCATTATTGGCTCCAAATCGGCTGTCTCTTCTATCACTAACACATCCCTCACTATTGCTGGTATCGCTGTTCAGTCTTCTTCTAAGGCACGTAATCTCGGGGTGCTGCTCGACCCTCCCCTGTCACTGGAGCCACATATCAATTCATTGGCAAAGTCTGCCTTCCTCCAGCTTCGAAAGGTCACCCGTTTGCGTCCGTTCCTTTGGTTTAAAGCTGCCGAGACCCTGGTACATGCCTTTGTCACTTCCAAACTTGACTATTGCAATTCTCTCCTCTATGGACTGCCTTCAAAATCCCTCCGACCCTTGCAGATTGCTCAGAATGCTGCTGCCCGAGTACTGACCCAGTCAAAAAAACATGAACATATCACCCCGGTACTTGAACAACTCCATTGGCTCCCTGTCAAAAAACGTATCCAATATAAAATTTTAGTGCTCGCTTTCAAGGCACTTCATGGTCTGGCTCCCTTGTATCTGGCTGATCTTTTACATCGCTATGTCCCTTCTCGCAGGCTAAGATCGTTTGATGCTGGTCTCCTTGTTATACCTAGGTTTAGGTTGACCACCATGGGTGGTAGATCATTTAGTGTTGCTGCCCCGACACTGTGGAACTCTCTTCCTCTCCCTCTTCGTCTCTCTTCCTCTCTTTCTGAGTTTAGATCTCTTCTTAAAACGTTCTTGTTTACTCAACACTTTCATTCTCATGTTTCTGTTTGATTATTGTTCTTGACAATAATTCTTATAATTACTATGTGAAGCGTCCTTGGGTATTATGAAAGGCGCTATATAAGTTGAATGTATTATTATTATTATTATTATTGTTGGGGTATACCCACCACTGTTGTTGGCTTTTGTTTCAATTTTGCTTCTACTTAAATGTCCGACTTTCATGATATAACATCACTGTAGCGTGAACTTTTTACCTTTTCCATCAATTTCACCAGAAAGCCAAATATCCCGAACTTTTTGTGAGTAGTGTAATTTGTCTTCAATTTTATTTTGTTTAAAAAAATCAGGAAGAAAAATGTATTGTGAACTCAGTATTGTGAATCACATTGCATCATGGGTGGAGTGTATCGTTAAATCCCTACTCTGCATAATTAGCAGAGTGCAAGTTAGTAGGTGGTGTAAAAAAACATCATTATTATTTTAATGTTACTTAATAAATGGTCATTTCAGACACATTTTGAGATCAGACTGCAACACTAGATTAGCAACTTCTCAGTTTCGTAAATCTAATTATTAATGTTTAAGTGATAAACTCATGAATCAAATGTCAATAAATGACTCACTCAGCTTTTCTTGATTCTTTCACAACTGGCAGGAGCTTCAGAAGACCTTCATGTGATGGATAATATCTCCTCAAATCAAACTCATCCAGCTCCTGATCTGAGTTCAGCAACACAAACACCAGAGCCGACCACTGAGCAGGAGACAGACGGTGTCCATCATGATGAAGAGAACCTTCTCTGTTCAGGTATTGTTGGACTTCCTGCACTAGAGAATCATCGTTCAGTTCATTCAGACAGTGGAACAGATTGATGGATTTCTCTGGAGAGGGATTCTCACTGATCTTCTCCTTGATGTACTTGACCATTTCCTCTTTGTTGTAAGAGCTACTTCCTGTTTGTGGCAGTAGGCCTCGTAAGAGATTCTGATTGGACTCCAGTGAGAGACCCAGGAGGAAGCGGAGGAAAAGATCCAGGTGTCCATTCTTACTCTGTAAGGCCTTGTCCACTGCACTCTTCAAAAAGTCAGACATGTTTGTATAGTTTCTAAAGATGTTAAAGAATTCAGTGTTTTGCATCACCAGCACATTTCTGTTTTTGTTGATGAAGGTGAGAAATACATATAAAGCAGCCAGAAACTCCTGAACACTCAGGTGCACAAAGCTGAAGACCTGACCCAGGTGCAGCCCAGCCTCTTTTATGAAGATCTGGGTACAGACTCCTGAGTACACTGATGCGTTTTTGACATCAATGCCACATTCTGTCAGGTCTTCTTCATAGAAGATCAGGTTTACTTTCTCCATCTGTTGGAAGGCCAGTTTTCCCAGTGCCAGTATCGTCTCACTGGTCTGAAGAGGATCAGGGTCAGATTTCCCATGGTACTTTTGTTCCTTGTGTTTTATCTGAAAGATCAGGAAGTAAGTGAACATTTGAGTCAGAGTTTTGGGGATCTTTTTCTCCTCGGCTCCATCCAGAATTCTCTCTAGAACAGAGGCTGAGATCCAGCAGAAGAATGGAATGTGACACATGATGTAGAGGCTTCTTGATGACTTCATGTGAGTGATGATTTTACTGGCCAGGTTCTCATCACTGATCCTCTTCCTGAAGTACGTCTCTTTCTGAGGATCACTGAACCCTCGTACCTCTGTTAGCTGGGCTACACAGACAGTCGTGATCTGATTGGCTTCTCCTGGTCGAGTGGTGATCCAGAGGTGAGCAGAGGGAAGCAGGTTCCCCTTGATGAGGTTTGTCAGCAGCACATCCATTTTTAATGACTTTGTTATGTTACACAATCGCTCATTATTTTGAAAATCTAGAGGAATTCGACACTCATCCAGACCATCAAAGATGAACAAAACTTTATAAGCATCACAGTCTAATGATGGCAGACCTTTCACTTCTGGAAAAAACTGATGAAGAAGTTCCATCAGACTGAGGTTTTCCTGCTTCATCAAGTTTAGCTCTCTAAAAGGAAGTGGAAATATGAAGACAACGTCCTGATTTGCTTTTCCTTCAGCCCAGTCCAGAATGAACTTCTGCACTGAGACTGTTTTTCCAATTCCAGCGATTCCTTTAGTCAGCACAGTTCTAATGGACGTGTCTTTAAAGAGGTCAGTGCATTTGATGGGAATCTCCTGTACTGCTGGTCTCCTGGATGTAGCTTCAATCTGTCTGACCTCATGTTCATCATTGACGCCTTCACTCCAACCCTCTGTGATGTAGAGCTCTGTGAAGATCTCATTCAGAAGTGCTGAGCTTCCATGCTGGGAGATTCCTTCACAGATTCTTTTACATTTCTCTCTCAGATTGGATTTGAGTTTTTTCTGATATACAGGGATTAATAGTTCTAATAAACAGAAGATGATGATTAATATTTTACTGCATGATCTATAAACACAGTATATAATTTATTATTGTAATAAATAATAGGTTTGTATATAAATTATTTTCTGTTTATAAGTATAAATCTCTATGATTATAATTAGTTTATTTGTAGAGATGTAGTGACCAATATCATAGTTAGAATTCTCATCTAATATCAAGTACCTAATGGTCATAACATGTTTTATAATATAATGTAATGACTAATCAAAAGTGTAGATGATTCTAGAACCAAGATGAATATGGAAGAGTTTGTTTATCTAATGGTAAATAAATTAATAATGTAAGTATGTAGGTCTCTTACTCCTCTGCAGGGTGTTAGCGAGGTCTGTCTGGTTCATGAGCTTCAGAACATTCAGCGTGATCTTTAGCGCCCCCTCTCTGAAACTACTCAGATCTTCCACATCCTTTACCTCCTGCTCAGAGCATGCTGGGTAATCTTCATTCAGTAGCTTTTTGAACTTGTTTAGCTCATTCTTTAACATGCTGATGACTTTGAGCTCCAGTTCCTGTTAAGGAATTTAGAGAACCAGATCTTCACTATAAGCACCATGAGGTAATAAAGAAAATGACTGAGTGATGTGACTATATAAGGAGTGATGTAGTTTTTCTGCATATTAAGTTCAGTAAATGAATAAACAGTAATTGTGCATTAAAATGTGCTTAGGCTTTAAACTGGAATTTCACCTCTGTCCGAACTAGCCGCATTAAAATGTGGAAGGTTGTGTGTTTAATAAACCCAAATAAGCCCCAATAATCCCATATGGCAAAAATCAAGCGATCATTCAGGTCTAAAAGAACCAGAACAACATCTAAGGAGGGTCCAGAATCCAAAATCAACATAAAATCCCTCACAGTATTCATTTAGCCAATCAGCAAACTAGATTAGCATTATTATTATAAATACACACACATACATACAAACCTTAAATATGGATTCCAACTGATAAGTAACATTTAATTTCTTCTTTTGTGTTCTGTAAATAAAAAGACAAAACAGTATTGACCACTAGCAGGTTCTATCATCCTGTTATTGAAACACTTCCTAGATCAGGGGTCACCAACCTTTTTGAGACCAAGAGCTAGGGTTGGGTGGTATGACAGTATTACGGTATACCACGGTATTTAAAAATGGTGACGGTATTCAAAAATGGTGACGGTATTTTTTAAATGTGAAGCGCCAAATTTCTGCTTCAGGTTTACCTTGAAAACGGAGACTTTAGGACATGCGCATCCACAGTAAGGGAGGGGTGGGAGGGGTGGGAAGGGTAGGCGGTTGGAGCTCACTGATTGGCTGTAAGGTGTGTAAGGTGATAACACAGAGAGATGAGTGAAAAGCCACACTGGCTAGCGTTAGCTGTGAGCTAACAAGCAGAAACTGAATAACGGCTTGTCTTTCAAAATCAACATTTTTTATCAGTTCAACCGGAAATGAACACAAGCGCGTGCATGCGCGGACATGTACTTATTTACTAAATATATCTTCAGTGTTAATCAAGCGCAAGTGTTGAGAAAAAGGAGCAAACAGTAATAATAACGTAATGCCCAATCCGGTGTTGTGACTCTTGTCTGCCATAGATTTTCCTGCCTATGTAAGAACTATTTTTTCCTAAATAAAAGCGCTATATTAAGAAAAAAGAACGTCTCACCTGTCGTGTAATGTGAATTATAAAATATATTGTCTGGCCCTTTAAGAATGTTAAGTGCACTGTAGGGCGTAGGGAGCAAGTGTGTAGGGAAGAGAGATCGGATTTGTACCGTTTCCGTGTTCGTGTTTTGCACGGAGCTTGTGTGACATTTAAAGTAGCGTTCTCGTTAACCACTCAAATGTTTGGAATTATTTTAACATTACTTTACATCACTGTCATCGCAACATGAACATTTACATTCATATTTTTTTTTTGTTACGGTATAGAACTTAATTCTGGATTACAGCCATAACTAATCGTACACGCTCATACACTTTCAAGAAATATCTGTAACTATAAACTAAGCAGTTAACTTTTGAAATATATTGAAGTGTTTAGCCGCTATTATTCTGTTTTGTGTGGGCAGTGAGAGGTTACAATGCCAAAATGTTATGTGTTAATGTTTGTGTTAAAGTGTAATTGATACACATGCATTTATACTTATGCGTATTTATTATAGATCAGATAAGATAAGCAATGTTTGACGCTCAGATTGTTAAATCTTTTTATAATAAAACACTGAAATATTGTAATTACACTCAAGTGTGTAATCACAAGTAGCCCTTCGTATTACTCGGTAACCTTGAAGTAGCTCTCGGTAGGGTTGGGCGGTATTGCCGATTTTCATACCGTCATACAATCTTCAGGAAATACCACGGTATACGGTATTATGATTTGTTCAAAAAACAGTTTTCTTAAATTTCCTAAAAATTGTTACAGAAGTAATATTTTGATTTGAACTGAAATAAATAATGTTGCATGTTTAAATATATCTGTGGTTCCTTTCATTGTAAATCATAATAATCATTAACATCAACATGATTTTCATACCGTCATACCGTCTTCAGGAAATACCGGTATACGGTATTATTCCCCCCCCCCCCCCCCCCCCCCCGGTAATACCGTATACCGCGGTATTTCCTGAAGACGGTATGACGGTATGAAAATCGGCAATACCGCCCAACCCTACCGAGAGCTACTTCAAGGTTACGAGTAATACGAAGGGCTACTTGTTTCATACAAACTTCCTGAATACCATTAAGTTGCACGGTTTACCTTTAATGATAATATTATTATTAATATTAATAATAAACAATCAAACATGTGCAGAGACAATCTGATCACATGTTAATGTTAATGATTATTATGATTTACAATGAAAGGAACCACAGATATATTTAAACATGCAACATTATTTATTTCAGTTCTAATCAAAATATTACTTCTGTAACATTTTTTTGAGAATTTAAGAAAACTGTCTTAACACTACATTTGTAACATTTTTTGAACAAATCATGAACTTTTGAAGTAATCACCAAATCTGTAGCATTTTTAACAAAAGCACATCTGTTTACTTTCTAACAAATTTTTCACATTTTTGTACGATTTTTGAGTTTAATGTTGCCATGGTGTTTCACTAAAAACATCTGTTATCTCTTTCTTTGTCTGTAAATGTCTGTTAGTGGGAAGACTGGCATTGCATGTTGTTCACCAGTGTACTGTAATCTGGGGTGTAATTTGACACTGCAACTGTGTGAGTGAGTGTTGTAGATGTTCATCAGTAAGCCGAGTTCTGCGTTTGTTCTTGATGAAGTTTATGTCAGAAAAGGCCGATTCACAGAGATAGGTTGAACCAAAAAGGCAGGCAACTTTCATAGCTGCTGTGCATACATCTTTTGTACTTTTCCATGTCTATAAGGCACCAAAAGTTTCGTGCACCCTGATGGGCTTTGAGGTACGGTAGAGGTCATTTTGCAATGTTAGGATTTCGATCTCCATCTGTACAGCATCCAAGTTGAACGTTGCACTTAGTGTCCACCTGCATGAAAGGATTTGAAATGAATAACACACATGGCTCAAGTTTATCAAAGTCACAAAATCTGTTCTCAAACTCTTGCCCAAGTCTGTTTATGACTTGAGAGTACTTTTCTGCAGCTTTGTCAAAAGCCCCAGATGCAGAAGAATTGTCATTCAGCACTGACTGCATGGATGGAAAATGCAGCAGTTTTTTCTCTGTAAATGGCCAGAGAAAATGTTCCTCTTAGCTTTAAATGTGTTTACAGCACTTATCATGTCAGCAACACTCTTATCTTTGCCTTGCAGCTCACAGTTCAAATGGTTCAGTTTCCCAGTGATGTCAGTTAAAAATGTGAGGTCAAGTATCCACTCAGTGTCCTCGAGCAGGGATGAGTCTTCCCCCTTGGATTGCATGAACTCTTTGATTTCACCCAAAAGTGACAAAAAACGCTGCAAAACTCGTCCCCTGCTGAGCCATCGGATTTCTGTGTGTAGTAGCAGGTCACCATATTCAGCTGACAGCTCCTCCAGCAGCACCTTGAATATTCTGTGTTGTTTGGCTTTGGAGCGAATGCCATTTATGATCTTCATGACGAGAATCATCACATGATCAAAGCCGGTAACTTTTGCACATATCGTCTGCTGATGAATGATGCAGTGGTTATGCAGAAATTTTGGGAAATCTGTGTCACCTTTGCATTGCGCAATAAAGCCCACATGTCGGCCCGTCATGGCAGGAGCCCCGTCCGTAGTAATCAAAACCAACTTTTCCAGTGGTACCTTTTTCTCCACAAAGAACCTCTTCACCGCGTTGTAGATGTCCACTCCCCTAGTTGTTGTTTTCAGGGGCAGTAGTTCCAGGAGTTCTTCTTTTGTGGAGAAATCATCAAACACCATTCGGATAAACATCACCAGCTGTGACGTACTGCTGCTGTCCACAGACTCGTCGCACTGGATGCTGAACCACCTGCACGTTATCAGATCCCAGTCAAGCTGCTCTGTCAAGTTCCCGGACATAGCCGAAACTCTTCTAACCATCATACTGGCTCCCAGTTGGACATCGGAGAGAATAGAGATGGCATTGGGAGCATTCTTCTCGTCTTTAAACACAGAGTGCGCTATTATCATCATTGCTTCTTTTAATACATCTCCGTCTGAAAAAGTTTTTTTATTCCTTATTAAAAAATTCGCAGCTCTATATGAAGCTTCCATTGCTTTTTGTGATTTTTTTACTGGCATTGTGAAAAAAAGATTGCTGTTTCCCCAAAGCTGCCTTTAATTCACGGGTTTTTTCTGCACGTTGTTAACTGCCAGGTGTGTAGTTAGCATTAAAGTTTTTTAGAAACAAATTAGACAGACACATTTTTCTTTCACTGACGTGAAAAAGAACTCTTTCTCCCAGTCACTGTGAAAATGGTACGTTTTCTTTCGCTTCTCTGCCATTTTTCTTTATTTTTAGAGGTAAAAAGCGCTGTGCATGCTTGGTTGTCACATCAACGATTGGGATGAAGGCTTGTGTTGCGCATGACATTGAACTTTTACCCCAGGCAGATCATATATAAATAAAGCATTTTTGTTTTAAAAAAAATGTATATTCAGTATTGAAATTTACATCAATGCATGTGTTATTGTTCAAAAAGTACAGCAACCTAAATAAAACTTTTAGACGGAGCTTCATGGTGGCTAGTGCTATTTTAAGAACATGGCTGCAGGCGACTCACGTGGTCCCGGCGGGCGACCTGGTGCCCGCGGGCACCGTGTTGGTGACCCCTGTCCTAGATGATTAGCATTTTTATGAATGAATTGCTTAGTGGACTGAGTTTAATGAGATTAATACATTTGATCAGGAGAAACTGGAAGTAAAAACACTGCACCAGGACATACTAGAGATTATACTGACCTCAGATCAGTAAAACATCCTCCATCTTTAAAGTTTTGTGGAGGATCTATTGACTGATCGCTCTTCATGGAGACACAGCTGGGTTGAGGTGAATCTGGTTTCGTACCCTCCATCACACTGGAGTAACACTGAAGTAAAAACCAAACATAAAGAACTCTATATAAAGCACAGGGGCACCTAAAAGCTTCAGTTCAGAGAAACACCAACAAGCACATGGTACAGTAATCAGACAGCTTAGCTAACTAGCAGCTAGTTTAGTTCAACTGAAGTCACATACTCTAAAAGCATTACAGAGCAGTTTTACATCCCAGCTAAGACATTTATGTTTTTATTACTTTTACACCAGTATGCCAGTAACTCTGATCTGGTTTACATTCTTAATTCTAAATGACATTCTTAAATAAATGAAAGTGTATTAATAACAATCTCCCTCTCATCAGTGTGTTAGATTAGTGCTTTCTTTATAATCACACACAGCGTGGACACATCAGTAATGAACTCCAACCTTCCTTCAGTAAAGTTTACACTATTCATGCCATGCTCTCATACATCTTTGTTATTTGATGTTTGATGTTTATTATTGATTGTGTGTTTCTGTTATTTTGTCCACCGCCTGCATGTGTGTAAACACCAGCACGCTGACGTCACAACATCTGTGTAAAGCTACATTTTAGTATCCAGACTAAAACAAGGAAGCAGTTTTCAGAAATCTCTTCATCCTGTTTTCATTAATCGTGGGTTTGTGAGTTGGTGTGGATGAGAGAAAAACACAGAAGTGTAAAAAATCTCCGTGTTGTTGTTGACACGCCTAAATAACGGTGTTAAATGTGACAGTTCCTAAACACAACACATATCAGATCATAAAAACCTGATCCTAAACATTTATCCATCAAATACGGATTCATAACATTCACATATTACAGTTTTATATTCTTATACTCACCGCGATTATCTGGAAAACCTCTTCACGTTTCTCTCCTCCACACTAAATACTTTCACTTTCACCAAATCGAGTTCAATGCCGCATACTATGGCGTCAGATTAGTGCCAAAAGTCGAGAGCACATTTTATTTGTGCGCGAGCAGGATTTTCTCTGCTCTCGCACGAATTCACCCTGCTCGCTCACGAATAAGTTGTGCTCGCGCACGAAAGTGTATGCGCGCACTCGAAACGCAGCTCTCGCGCTCAAATCGTATGCGCGCACTCAAAGCAAACTGCGCTCGCGCTCAAATATTTCTTGCTCGCTCTCATAACTGCACTTGCCCTCGCGCTCGGAGTTTGCGCGTTAAAACAGTGCCAAAAGTTGTCGACCAATCAAATGTGTTTTTGGCTTCGACCAATGAGCCACAACTTCCCGTTGCAAAGAGAGTAATGGACAATCAACGACCTCAGGTAAGATTATTAATTATTTTAATTTTAGACTTATTTTAGAGTACATAAAAATCATCATTTTAAAAGGGTAGAATTTGTTAAAGCTTTAACAATCAGGCATATTCTGACTATGCTCATCTTTTAACCTGTATGTCTAATTATCTTATAAGTTTCTTTTGTTGTCTAGGCCTTACTAAGACATAAAGCTTTTGGAGGGGTAGCTGCATAAATAGCAGTATGTAGTAAGCAGTCTGGCTTATGTACTGATCTGAATTGTTTACATTTCATTTGCACACATGAAATGATCATTATTGATTAATTAGCGAGAAAAAAATCATATTCCTGAAGATATATTAAATGCCCTCAGGCAAATTCACATGTTGGTGAATGAACATGTGGAAACCAGACTGTCATCCATCAGGGTACAGACAGTTCCACAAGTGACTGAACTTAAATCCATGCTAGGATTCCCACTGCCCAAATTTGAGCATACTGGCACAAATGTCCTTGATTGTCTAAGTTATACATTTCTTTAACATATATTTCCCTACATTATTTATTGTTTCTACATTTTAAGGTTATTGTTGTCCTTGAATTTTATACAGATACCACTTTTTCACAGATGTTTTTCAGTCAACAAAGTATTACATTTTAAGTCATTTATTTTGTCTTACAGAATTGAAAGGCTGTTGGTTGATGTGTGGACAGCTGTGACCTCCACATTTTATGATATCCTGGACAATCTTGAACAAGTTGGGATGCTGGACATTGCAAATACCCAGCACCTCTTTCTGGTACACCTTGTGTTTCTTCTCCAAACTTCAGATCTTTGTTGAAGGCTGGAACCACCATCCCCTTTTATGACCCCGGGAACAAATGTGGCAAATGTAACTTTTGTGCTGACTCTGACTTGTACTCTATTCTTGTACTCTATTGGACTCTATTCTCATAGATACTTGTGCTGACTCTGTTCTCATATACATTACATGTAAATAAATAACAGTACACAGTTTGTTTTACTTATTTATTGAATGAGCACAAATATCCACAGACGAACTGGTCTGATGTGTTCCTGTCCTGTGAGCCATTGAAAGAATGTTTTTGGACAAAGAGAGGGCGAACCAGCTGTCTTAACCATAGGTGGTAAAGTCTGCATTAGCCTGTTCAGAAAGAAACACCAAAAAGCAAAATAAGCATTGACTTTTGTATAGATTACAATGTTTCTTTGTTATATACATGTACATACCACTCTTTACAACAGCTTAAACACACACAAGCTGGTGTTATTATAGCAGATGAACAAAGCAGATTTAAAGGCCATATTTAATGCATTAAGTAAATAATTATAACGGTGTCCTAATATGATAGTATTGTCCTTATAATTTAATTATAGGAGTAATAAAAATGAAGATAATATCAAATACATTGTTATCTTTCTCCACACTAGCTGGCATGAATTTCTATACAATCCAATGGAAAATATATTTGACACACTGAACATAAAGCCTAAATAAAAACATTAGTGTTAACAATATCAATACACAAAAAGTGCACCATATTAAATGCAGACTGGTTGGTACTATGATATTGTTGATATTGCAGATATGTTTTCACCTTACTGCTTGGTGTTCTAACACTACTTGCTTCCTTGCTGGATTCTGGTGGGGGAATCTCAGCTACAATAGATGCACCAGGGGAAAGCTGTCATTGTATGTGGCTTTTTCTTGAACACCGCAGATGATTCAGAAACCTATATTTAAAACATTACATTATGCATGGTAAATATGCAATGTTCACACTTTACATAATAGTCAATAAAGCAAAAGCCTGACATACTGTAAGGTATCAAAAACTATTAAATTGCTGTAATAATAAAAAACAGCAGAACATTCAATTGTAAAACATTTTATTTTAAAGAGTTAAATTATTTAATGTGTCATGTTTGATATTCTGGTCTTGGTTGGGAAAGTGAACATGATGTTCACTATCGTGTTAGAGATAGTTCATCATATCATTTAGGTGGCTATAGCTTCCTGATCTACCCACTTTGATTTACTAAAATAGTCCATTTTTGTACTGTGGCACTAAACTCGTGAACACATGAACTTTACTGTATAAAGGCTTTACTTTATTAATTAACATAAAAAATACACAAAAGCTATTTTATGTTAGGGGTACCGCTTTAGCTAGCTTTCTCTTTCTCTTTTCTACATTCTCTTTAACACTTTTTTTAAAATTATAAAATAGTGTAAAATAAAATTAATATTAATCTTACCTGAGGTCGTTGATTGTCCATTTGTCTTCACAACGGTTCACTCTTTCCGACCAGTGAAAATGCAGGGGAAGTTGTGACTCATTGGTCGAAGCCGAAAACACATTCTGATTGGTCGACGACTTTTGGGACTGTTTTAACGTGAGGGCAAGTGCAGTTATGAGAGCGAGCAAGAAATATTTGAGCGCGAGCGCAGTTTGCTTTGAGTGCGCGCATACGATTTGAGCGCGAGAGCTGCGTTTCGAGTGCGCGCATGCACTTTCGTGCGCGAGCACAACTTATTCGTGAGCGAGCAGGGTGAATTCGTGCGAGAGCAGAGAAAATCCTGCTCGCGCACAAATAAAATGTGCTCTCGACTTTTGGCACTAATCTGACGCCATACGCATTCAAGTGCTCCTCCAGATCTCTCACTTTCTGAGTTCAAAGTCGCGAGTACAATCTGAATCTACACTCGAGAGGATTTTAGTTTAAACACTTATACAAACATATTTAGACAGTAATCAATATTATATTTTTGTTCTGTGAATAATAAGATTAAACTAAATGCGTTACCACTAAAGGACAGAAATGCAATCGTATTAAATTCACACAATTTGTCTACATGTGAACGCTGCACTAAAACCAGCATCCGCCCAAACTCTGATTCTGTTTCCAGTTCTGTCAGAAAGTAACTGCTGTCCTCTCACACAGTCTCCTGCTAAAGTTTGTGCACCTCTGCTCAAATCTTATGGTTGATCAAGTAAAAATAATGAACAACAACGTCATCTAATTTAATGATGTCATTTCCTGCTAATTTAATGCACTATCGCGGATTATTTACTAAACTGAACAAATGAGAGAGAAACACACCTAAATGTGCCGTAACATTTGTTCATGCCACATGTTGTACCTGTTTTTCCTTCCTGCAAAATGTTAAGTTGCTGTAATTCTGAAACAGTATTTACTGCACATATTTAACACACAATTACAGTGTTGGTTACGCTGACATCAGACTTTCATACCATTTTTTTTTACTACATCTGTACTTTACAACAAGCAAACTGCACTACAAGTTTACCTTAGTAAAACTATCTTTATTTACATGCACAAATATTATATTGCAAATACTAAAGGGATGTTCAGCAAGACTTGTGCACATGTTACAGCAGTCTGTGACAGTTACAATACAGAAATTAGAATGAAAGAATAACAGCAAAGGACCAGCAGGAGAAACAAGTCAGGTCCAACAAAAAGAGACTCGGCAAAACTGTATTCATTAAAGTGTAAAGAAAACAATGCTGCAAACTAAACAAACAAACAAAAGAAAAGCTGCTCCAGAGCGCTCTGGACCTCAGACTGGAGCGAAGGTTTACCTTCCAACATGACAACGACCTGAAGCACACAGCCAAGAGAACAAAGGCGTGGCTTCAGAGAAAGTCTGTGAAGGTCCTTGAGTGGCTCAGCCAGAGTCCAGACCTGAATCTAATCAAACATCTGTGGAAGGAGCTGGAAATGGGCGTGTACCGATGCTCCCAATCCAACCTGACAGAGCTTGCAAGGAAATTCCAAGAGAAATGGGCAAAATGTTCCAGAAACAAGTGGGCCAAGCTCGTAGCTTCTTTCCCAAGAGGCCTTGAAGCTGTATTTGCTAAAGCTGCTATTAGGCTATCTTTACTCAAAACATGCAAAATAGTTCAAACAGCTTAAAACATTTAAGTCCATACAACGAAATGGCCAGTTTTAATTTAAAAGTAAAAGTAACCTTTAAACGCAATGTTTTTAATTTAATATTTAACGAGCGTCTGATGTCATACGCTACTCTCTTGCTATTGGTTAAAGCCATCTAATTAGCATATTGTGATATTTGAGCAAACATAGAAAATAGTTGAATATAACTCTGTATTTACTCTCTAAAACGTGGATCAGAGACATTCAGTTTGTGTTAAAGCTCTGCTTTGATTAAGATAAACTACAAGTTTGTGTTACATAAGAATTGTTTTAAATAGCGCGCTCGCTAAGTTAACTAACGGTCGGTGTTCTGTCGAATTTGTCCTACCCATCGAGATGTCCTACCGAGCATGTGCACATCAGTTTTGACTCGTTAACTGAAACGTCTATAATTTCGTGCTACCTTCGACGCCTATAATTTCGTATAACGTTAGCATAATTCATTTCTGCTAGCGGTTAGTATTGCATGGTTTTAATTGTAATTCTTTAAAAGTGTAATGTTTAAATATATGTAATACCGTTCTTATGCGAGTTAGTTTAATGTTATTTTGTTAGATAACTGTGCAAGGTGCACGAATTGGCTAAAGGTGATTGAATGATGTTGCTTAGCCTTAACTGTTAAACTAATGAACGTTGAATTTAACCACGTTTATACCTCGGTTTAGTGGTTGTTTTTAGGTGCACTTTTTATACATCTATATTTTTTACTCTTTATCTGCCTCCTTAACTTTACAACACAAAAGGTAGTTCAGACACGATCAGGACGTGATACGTGTACATTGTGCTGACCTAGCGGTTTAATAGTCACAGCCAAGGTTATGTGTAATAAAGTGGTTACTGAGGGGTATTTTCAGCATTTATAATGATATCTTGTGTATAGTTATTTTTTGTATGTAATACTATTTCTGTTGTTACTCTGTATAAAAATGACCATTGTCAGTTCTGTTCTGCGTATTTGTTCTTTATTGTATGTTTTTCTTTTCAGATATGGATGAGAAGTGGGAGGTTATTAACAATTTTCTCACTGTGGGATCATATCCAACCGGGTATGATAAATCACAGAGGCTAAATCTGCCTCCAAATTTCACCTAAAGGGTTAGCATTTTATTAACCACAAACTGTTTTAGTATACTGGCTAATACACAAGATGTTCTGTTAATACAAATCTGTAATTCCATTTTTTATTGTGAATGTAGATGGAGAACTGTTTCATGGAGACAGAAGGTGGTGAAAACCAAAGAGGCCAAACAGCTTTTTCAGGAGTTTCACTCCTCTCCGATTGGTGGGCATACAGGCATCTTAAAAACACGGAGTGCAATGGGTTCCAGATTTTACTGGCCTGGAATGTCAGTTGACATTGACAGTTGGGTGTGTGATTTTGTACATATGTTCCCTTTTTGTACTGTACAAGCCATATAAATATTAACACTTTATATCTTGTAGGTGTTGGAGTGTGACAGTTGTCAGAAGGTTGTGAAACCACTGACTGCTGTCCAGACATTACAATGCATTAAGGTAAAGGTGCTGAAGAACACACACACACACACACACACACACACACACACACACACACACACACACACACACACACACACACACACACACACACACACACACACACACATATATATACAATTCTTTTTCCCTTTATAAGGTATCAGATGTCTGGACCATAATGGCTTCCAGTACATTTGAACTGCTACAGATTACTTCTCTAAGTGGGTTGAGGTCTTTCCTTTAAGAAGTAAATCTGCAGCTGAGGTTACAAGACATCTCTGTTCCATTATATACAGACATGGACGTCCCAAACACATCCTCTCTGAACAAGGGAGAGAATTCATCAATGAAGTAAATACCATTCAATCATACTTTATGTTTGCAGCTCCATACATACATGTTAGCAGTTCCTCTGATGAGTGAAAGTATGAAGTTACTTTGTTAAATGTTACCAACTGTTGATCAGGGATTTTATTGACTTAGAATAACTTTATAGAGTCTTTGAGATGTGGGTGGAAACTAGAGTACCCAGAGAAATCCCAAACAGATATGGGGAGAACATGCAGAACTCCACACAGACAGTTTGTATCAGTGACCAAATTAGGGATCTTTGGGGCTGTAAGGCAATAGTGCTAACCACTCGCATCACCTTTTTACCTTGCAATGTATTATTATGAATAAATGTCTTGCTTATGTCTTTGGCTATAAATTTGTTGTATTAAAGCTCAACCACAGGCTTTGTGAGATGTTGTGCAGTGAACGGAGTGTGACTGCAGCATATCATCCTCAAACAAATGGTCTGGATGTAAAAACCAATGACAACATAAAGCGGTAAATGTAATTATTTAGTAATAACCAGAATTATTAGGCGATTACTAAATGTTGGTACTAATTGTGTGTGTACATATTAGAGCCCTTAAGAAACTTGTGAATGACCAGCAGAATGACCGGGATGTGAACCTGGGTGCCACTTTGTTCTCATTGAGATCGAAGGTCCATACAACAACTAAACCCTCGTCATTCCTGCTGATGTATGGAAGAGAGGAGGTGTTTCCATCAGAGCTTCCTGCTGAAATGCCAGTAAGTGAGATCTTGTAGCCCTTAGTTTCATTTTAAAGCATTTAAATGTAACTTGAAGTATCAGTGCACTGGAGATGTTGCCTGGATATAGTTTACATTTTGTGTCAAATAGCAGAAAAACCTGATCCAGCTGATTCTAAATTTGTTCTTCACCTGTTCTTGCAGTCCTCTTAGAAATGTAGTTTTGTATGTTCACACTCAGGTACAGTTGCACATCTAAAGCAAACATTTTTACCTGAATATTTCTTTTTGTCCTTGACATTGTAAAATGTATTGGTGAAATGTTTGTTTTGACTGTGCTACTCATGTTATATTTTGCTTTGTAAGATTAATGGTGCACAGGCAAAGTTGTTATATAATTTTGTAATGATTTAAATAACCTTTACAAACTCTTTCTATCCAGATCAATGCAGACATGTAATTGTTTTGCTGACGTCACATTGAAGTATTTTTATTGCATTATGATTAATGTACCATTTGATATGAAGTGTTTTCTTGTAGCTTTCCACTATCATTCTCCCTCAGGAGTCGACATACAGCAGATATCTAGATACCAGGGGGGAAAAACGGAGTGTATTGAAAAAAACAAGAGAAGAAAATATTACAAAATCTCAGGAGGAACAGAAAGAGGCAAATGCACAAAGGTGCAGAAAAAGTATCAACATCTAACATCCAGTGTTGGTGATGAAGTCCTGCTCCTGAATATGAGGAAGCATGGAAGGAAAAAAGGACGAATTGAACCAGATTTCTTTGGACCATCTACCATCCAAACAGTCAGAGGCAAACGTGTAACACTGCAGAAGCAAGAGGCGCTATTTTAAACAATACATATAATATTGGCCACATCAAACCAAATAAAAGAAGCACATGGCAGAATTCAGCTTCCATCTCCAAGGTTTCTACAGCTACCACCACGCAGGTGTCCCCAGCTACCACCACGCAGGTGTCCCCAGCTACCACCACGCAGGTGTCCCCAGCTACCACCACACAGGTGTCCCCAGCTACCACCACACAGGTGTCCCCAGCTACCACCACACAGGTGTCCCCAACTACCACCACGCAGGTGTCCCCAGCTACCACCACGCAGGTGTCCCCAGCTACCACCACGCAGGTGTCCCCAGCTACCACCACGCAGGTGTCCCCAGCTACCACCACACAGGTGTCCCCAGCTACCACCACACAGGTGTCCCCAGCTACCACCACTCAGATGTCCCCAACTACCACCACGCAGGTGTCCCCAGCTACCAGCCCACAGGTGTCTCCAGCTACCACCACGCAGGTGTCCCCAGCTACCACCACGCAGGTGTCCCCAGCTACCACCACGCAGGTGTCCCCAGCTACCAGCCCACAGGTGTCTCCAGCTACCACCACGCAGGTGTCCCCAGCTACCACCACTCAGATGTCCCCAACTACCACCACGCAGGTGTCCCCAGCTACCAGCCCACAGGTGTCTCCAGCTACCACCACGCAGGTGTCCCCAGCTACCACCACACAGATGTCCCCAGCTACCACCACTCAGATGTCCCCAACTACCACCACGCAGGTGTCCCCAGCTACCACCACGCAGGTGTGCCCAGCTACCAGCCCACAGGTGTCTCCAGCTACCACCACGCAGGTGTCCCCAGCTACCACCACGCAGGTGTCCCCAGCTACCACCACGCGGGTGTCCCCAGCTACAACCACGCGGGTGTCCCCAGCTACCACCACGCGGGTGTCCCCAGCTACCACCACGCGGGTGTCCCCAGCTACCACCACGCGGGTGTCCCCATCTACCACCACGCGGGTGTCCCCATCTACCAGCCCACAGGTGTCCCCACAGGTGTCCCCAGCTACCACCACGCAGGTGTCCCAGCTACCAGCCCACAGGTGTCCCCAGAGGTGTCCCCAGCTACCACCACGCAGGTGTCCCCAGCTACCACCACGCGGGTGTCCCCAGCTACAACCACGCGGGTGTCCCCAGCTACCACCACGCGGGTGTCCCCAGCTACCACCACGCGGGTGTCCCCAGCTACCACCACGCGGGTGTCCCCATCTACCACCACGCAGGTGTCCCCAGCTACCAGCCCACAGGTGTCCCCACAGGTGTCCCCAGCTACCACCACGCAGGTGTCCCAGCTACCAGCCCACAGGTGTCCCCACAGGTGTCCCCAGCTACCACCACGCAGGTGTCCCAGCTACCAGCCCACAGGTATCCCAGCTACCAGCCCACAGGTGTCCCCAGATACCACCACGCAGGTGTCCCCAGCTACCACCACGCAGGTGTCCCCAACTACCACCATGCAGGTGTCCCCAGCTGCCACCACGCAGGTGACCCCAGCTACCACCACGCAGGTGTCCCCAGCTACCACCACGCAGGTGTCCCCAGCTACCACCACACAGGTGTCCCCAGCTACCACCACGCAGGTGTCCCCAGCTACCAGCCCACAGGTGTCCCCACAGGTGTCCCCAGCTACCACCACGCAGGTGTCCCAGCTACCAGCCCACAGGTGTCCCCACAGGTGTCCCCAGCTACCACCACGCGGGTGTCCCCAGCTACCACCACGCAGGTGTCCCCAGCTACCAGCCCACAGGTGTCCCCACAGGTGTCCCCAGCTACCACCACGCAGGTGTCCCCAGCTACCAGCCCACAGGTGTCCCCAGCTACCACCACACAGGTGTTCCCAGCTACCACCACGCAGGTGTCCCCAGCTACCACCACGCAGGTGTCCCCAACTACCACCACGCAGGAGTCCCCAGCTGCCACCATGCAGGTGTCCCCAGCTGCCACCATGCAGGTGTCCCCAGCTACCACCACGCAGGTGTCCCCAGCTACCAGCCCACAGGTGTCCCCACAGGTGTCCCCAGCTACCACCACGCAGGTGTCCCAGCTACCAGCCCACAGGTGTCCCCACAGGTGTCCCCAGCAATCACCACGCAGGTGTCCCAGCTACCAGCCCACAGGTATCCCAGCTACCAGCCCACAGGTGTCCCCAGATACCACCACACAGGTGTCCCCAGCTACCACCACACAGGTGTCCCCAGCTACCACCACACAGGTGTCCCCAGCTACCACCACTCAGATGTCCCCAACTACCACCACGCAGGTGTCCCCAGCTACCACCACGCAGGTGTCCCCAGCTACCACCACACAGGTGTCCCCAGCTGCCACCATGCAGGTGTCCCCAGCTGCCACCATGCAGGTGTCCCCAGCTACCACCACGCAGGTGTCCCCAGCTACCAGCCCACAGGTGTCCCCACAGGTGTCCCCAGCTACCACCACGCAGGTGTCCCAGCTACCAGCCCACAGGTGTCCCCACAGGTGTCCCCAGCAATCACCACGCAGGTGTCCCAGCTACCAGCCCACAGGTATCCCAGCTACCAGCCCACAGGTGTCCCCAGATACCACCACACAGGTGTCCCCAGCTACCACCACACAGGTGTCCCCAGCTACCACCACACAGGTGTCCCCAGCTACCACCACTCAGATGTCCCCAACTACCACCACGCAGGTGTCCCCAGCTACCACCACGCAGGTGTCCCCAGCTACCACCACGCAGGTGTCCCCAGCTACCACCACACAGGTGTCCCCAGCTACCACCACACAGGTGTCCCCAGCTACCACCACTCAGATGTCCCCAACTACCACCACGCAGGTGTCCCCAGCTACCACCACGCAGGTGTCCCCAGCTACCAGCCCACAGGTGTCTCCAGCTACCACCACGCAGGTGTCCCCAGCTACCACCACGCAGGTGTCCCCAGCTACCAGCCCACAGGTGTCTCCAGCTACCACCACGCAGGTGTCCCCAGCTACCACCACTCAGATGTCCCCAACTACCACCACGCAGGTGTCCCCAGCTACCAGCCCACAGGTGTCTCCAGCTACCACCACGCAGGTGTCCCCAGCTACCACCACACAGATGTCCCCAGCTACCACCACTCAGATGTCCCCAACTACCACCACGCAGGTGTCCCCAGCTACCACCACGCAGGTGTGCCCAGCTACCAGCCCACAGGTGTCTCCAGCTACCACCACGCAGGTGTCCCCAGCTACCACCACGCAGGTGTCCCCAGCTACCACCACGCGGGTGTCCCCAGCTACAACCACGCGGGTGTCCCCAGCTACCACCACGCGGGTGTCCCCAGCTACCACCACGCGGGTGTCCCCATCTACCACCACGCGGGTGTCCCCATCTACCAGCCCACAGGTGTCCCCACAGGTGTCCCCAGCTACCACCACGCAGGTGTCCCAGCTACCAGCCCACAGGTGTCCCCAGAGGTGTCCCCAGCTACCACCACGCAGGTGTCCCCAGCTACCACCACGCGGGTGTCCCCAGCTACCACCACGCGGGTGTCCCCAGCTACCACCACGCGGGTGTCCCCAGCTACCACCACGCGGGTGTCCCCATCTACCACCACGCAGGTGTCCCCAGCTACCAGCCCACAGGTGTCCCCACAGGTGTCCCCAGCTACCACCACGCAGGTGTCCCAGCTACCAGCCCACAGGTGTCCCCACAGGTGTCCCCAGCTACCACCACGCAGGTGTCCCAGCTACCAGCCCACAGGTATCCCAGCTACCAGCCCACAGGTGTCCCCAGATACCACCACGCAGGTGTCCCCAGCTACCACCACGCAGGTGTCCCCAACTACCACCATGCAGGTGTCCCCAGCTGCCACCACGCAGGTGTCCCCAGCTACCACCACGCAGGTGTCCCCAGCTACCACCACGCAGGTGTCCCCAGCTACCACCACACAGGTGTCCCCAGCTACCACCACGCAGGTGTCCCCAGCTACCAGCCCACAGGTGTCCCCACAGGTGTCCCCAGCTACCACCACGCAGGTGTCCCAGCTACCAGCCCACAGGTGTCCCCACAGGTGTCCCCAGCTACCACCACGCGGGTGTCCCCAGCTACCACCACGCGGGTGTCCCCAGCTACCACCACGCGGGTGTCCCCATCTACCACCACGCAGGTGTCCCCAGCTACCAGCCCACAGGTGTCCCCACAGGTGTCCCCAGCTACCACCACGCAGGTGTCCCAGCTACCAGCCCACAGGTGTCCCCACAGGTGTCCCCAGCTACCACCACGCAGGTGTCCCAGCTACCAGCCCACAGGTATCCCAGCTACCAGCCCACAGGTGTCCCCAGATACCACCACGCAGGTGTCCCCAGCTACCACCACGCAGGTGTCCCCAACTACCACCATGCAGGTGTCCCCAGCTGCCACCACGCAGGTGTCCCCAGCTACCACCCGCAGGTGTCCCCAGCTACCACCACACAGGTGTCCCCAGCTACCACCACGCAGGTGTCCCCAGCTACCAGCCCACAGGTGTCCCCACAGGTGTCCCCAGCTACCACCACGCAGGTGTCCCAGCTACCAGCCCACAGGTGTCCCCACAGGTGTCCCCAGCTACCACCACGCAGGTGTCCCAGCTACCAGCCCACAGGTATCCCAGCTACCACCACGCAGGTGTCCCCAGCTACCACCACGCAGGTGTCCCCAACTACCACCACGCAGGAGTCCCCAGCTGCCACCATGCAGGTGTCCCCAGCTGCCACCATGCAGGTGTCCCCAGCTACCACCACGCAGGTGTCCCCAGCTACCAGCCCACAGGTGTCCCCACAGGTGTCCCCAGCTACCACCACGCAGGTGTCCCAGCTACCAGCCCACAGGTGTCCCCACAGGTGTCCCCAGCAATCACCACGCAGGTGTCCCAGCTACCAGCCCACAGGTATCCCAGCTACCAGCCCACAGGTGTCCCCAGATACCACCACACAGGTGTCCCCAGCTACCACCACGCAGGTGTCCCCAGCTACCACCACGCAGGTGTCCCCAACTACCACCACGCAGGTGTCCCCAGATACCACCACGCAGGTGTCCCCAGCTACCACCACGCAGGTGTCCCCAACTACCACCACGCAGGAGTCCCCAGCTGCCACCATGCAGGTGTCCCCAGCTACCACCACGCAGGTGTCCCCAGCTACCACCACGCAGGTGTCCCCAGCTACCACCACGCAGGTGTCCCCAGCTACCACCACGCGGGTGTCCCCAACTACCACCACGCAGGTGTCCCCAGCTACCACCACGCAGGTGTCCCCAGCTACCACCCCGCAGGTGTCCCCAGCTACCAGCCCACAGGTGTCCCCACAGGTGTCCCCAGCTACCACCACGCAGGTGTCCCAGCTACCAGCCCACAGGTGTCCCCACAGGTGTCCCCAGCTACCACCACGCAGGTGTCCCAGCTACCAGCCCACAGGTGTCCCCAGATACCACCACGCAGGTGTCCCCAGCTACCACCACGCAGGTGTCCCAGCTACCAGCCCACAGGTGTCCCCAGCTACCACCACACAGGTGTCCCCAGCTACCACCACGCAGGTGTCCCCAGCTACCACCACGCAGGTGTCCCCAGCTACCACCACGCAGGTGTCCCCAGCTACCACCACGCAGGTGTTCCCAGCTACCACCACGCAGGTGTCCCCAGCTACCAACCCACAGGTGTCCCCAGCTACCACCACACAGGTGTCCCCAGCTACCACCACGCGGGTGTCCCCAGCTACCACCACGCGGGTGTCCCCAGCTACCACCACGCGGGTGTCCCCAGCTACCACCACGTGGGTGTCCCCAACTACCACCACGCGGGTGTCCCCAGCTACCACCACGTGGGTGTCCCCAGCTACCACCACGCGGGTGTCCCCAGCTGCCACCATGCAGGTCCCCAGCTACCACCACACAGGTGTTCCCAGCTACCACCACAAATGTGTCCCCAACTACCACCACGCAGGTGTCCCCAGCTACCAGCCCACAGGTGTCCCCAGCTACCACCACACAGGTGTCTCCAGCTACCACCACACAGGTGTCTCCAGCTGCCACATCCAAGTTGTCACCAAATGTATAAAGATTATCTGTAATTCACTTTGCAGCAAAAATAACTGAGTAAAAGCTTGATGGGAAATGTGAGGTAAAGGCAGCTAGAGAAGAGGCTGAAGAGTCAACATTGCAGACCCCATTCACTCCCAAGAAAAATGTGCACGAAGGTGTCATGGTTACAAAATTTCATTATGGCCGGCTGGTCATTTTGTTGCCTGTTTGGCCGTCCTCAGCAGTTGGTTCTTTACATCACGGTGGTTCTCCCATGAGGCTTTCCTTTATTTCATGGTGGCCCGTTGGCCATTTTTGGACCGGTTGGTCTAACTTCTGCTATTTACACTGGTGGGTGAACATAATCTAAATTATAATTATTTAATAATTAATAATGAATTAATAATTATAATTAATAATTATTATTATTTAAAAAGCATAATCTGGATAATAACTTTTTTAATTAAAAATAATAATAATATTTTTTTTTTTATAAAAATATATTGTTTGTTTTTATGTCCACACACAAGTGATATTTTCTTTTTCTTGCATGACGTTGTTCTGCTTCAGACACATACAGTACTGTGCAAAAGTCACCTGAGGAAATGGTTTAAAACATTTATCTGGGCAGTCAGTGTACATTTTATTGTAAAATCAGTATTTTTCGAGTGCATACAACAATGCATTAAAACAGACCAACATTTTTATTTGAAAAGTATAAGGCAGTCATTAGTATGTTGAAGGACAAAGGCATCTTCTTAAATTTATTCTCATGTGATACTGAGACTTTTTTATGGTACTGTAAAACCATCATTATCATGGCATTCTAATAAATGTTCTTTTCTGAATTTTCATTTCAGTCCTGAGGCTCTGGGCTTCAGAGGACTGTGGCCAAGTAGAAGCAGTTGTTGGACCTCATAAGCTGTACAACAACTCTTTTCGGACACTGCAGGGGACCGAGTGTCTGGCTGATGAGGTGAGAGTAAGAACATTGTTTAGTACATTGTTTACTTAATTGTTTATTATTTTTTTCTTTTATACAGGTTATTGACGCATATCTTTACCACCTGATAAAAGAACATCAGGTAAGTAATAATTATAGATGTATTAGGTTACGTCCAGTAATATTGGCACATTTCCTGCCCAGTCATTTTGTACAATTACTACTTTTTGTGTGTTCATTTTCACAGATGGCTGTACATCAGTTATGTGCAGTTGTGGGTTCATCATTGTTTGCTGGACAGTTTAGACGTGTTAGTAAGGAAGCTATTTCTGTTTCATAGAAGGTGTCATTAATATGCTATTTAACATTTCAAACAGATGACATTTCCAGCAGAGAATGTTTGGTTGTGCCCTGTAAGCACTGGACCACACTGGATTCTTGTTGAAAGTATTCTGAACAAAGTATGATATTGCTAACCGTAATGTATAATCTAGGAAATTTTAAAATATGTGTAAGTTATGCGTAACTGGAGGTAACATTGTTATTGAACACATTTTATACTGGTTCTGATTTGTTAAAGTCTGTAACATGCTAATGTGTCCATGAATTAATAGGACTATTTTGAAGACGAGGGGACTTGATGACAGCAGGGTTAGGTGGCAGTGTAAAACAATGCAGCACAACCGGCAGCTGGATTCAAGCAGTTGTGGAGTTTAATACTGAAGCTTCATTTCTATTCATATTTAGAAACATATAAATGTGTTATTAAGTGGATAATAATAAAAGTTTACATAAATAACTGTTAGTTTGCAGAGGACTTCCTTTTAAAGGAGGTAATAACTGAAGTTCAAACAACTCAACAAGCTGTGAGTGCTGCACCAATGGAAAATGCCAGATCACTGCTTACATATCGAAGTAAGTTAAGTAATAGTGTCATTTCCATATTAAATATGTTAATCATGTTCTGTGCACATGCATACTTAACAAAAACTACACTAATCACTAGTATTAAGTTGGTAAATAATTAAAAACCACTTGGTTTAAAGGCAAGGACGGATTAAGGATAGTCTGGGCCCCTGGGCAAAGAGTTGGTAGCTTGCCTGGCAATTTGTAGGTCCCTAGAAAGTCAAGGAGCCATGGTAAACGACTTCTATGGAAGTCAAGGGCCCCATAGCAGGGGCCCTCGTGATCAAGGGCCCTCTAATGGTATGCCCTGCTCTTCTCTAGGGCCCCCTGGTAGGGGTTCTCATAACCAGGGCCCTCTAAAAATATGCCCCCCTCTTTCCTAGGACCCCTAATAGCCAGAACTCGAAGTCAGAGCAGTGCCACAACACCTCATCCATTTTCATAAGGGGCCCAAAAGCATGGCTAGGGCCCAAAAGCATGGCTAGGGGCCCCAAAAGCATGGCTAGGGCCCCCAAGAGGCCCTGGGGTCAAAGTCCCTAATAGTCAGAGGATCCTTAAAATGGAGGGCCCTCAGAAATAAAAATATATTGTATCATAAATGTTGATAGGCATCGCAAAATGTTTTGGGCCAGGGCCCCCCCCCGGGGCCCCCTGACCTCAAGGGCCCCTGGGCGCTGGCCCCACTGGCCCGGTCAGTAATCCAGCCATGTTTATAGGAAATGCAGAAGATTTCTGCATAATTTGCTCCATGCTGCAAGACAGTGCTGACAGGAGCATGATTGAAATGGTAAATATTTAGAGCAGCTATACTATTTCATCTTTTAGGTTATTGTGAACATTATTCACTGATTTGTACAGCATTGTTTCAGATTACTAATTTAGAACCTGATTTTTCAGGTGCACTGTGACCTTTGTAGTAGATGGGCACATTTTGAATGTGCTGAATTTAATGTGTCGCTCACAACCTACATTTGTAAAAAATGTAGACACTCATCCTCCTGAGACTTGTAATTAGTTCTTCTTGTTGTTGTTTTAGTTGCTGTTATTGTTATTACTAGGGGTGGGTTTATAAAATCGATTTTTTGATTTGAATCGATCTTTATTTGAATGATCCGATATCGATTCATATAATTGCAAGATTGATCTTTTAAATGAGCCCCTTTTAACGGTGTACACGGAGATCTGTTACCCCCTTTTTATCTCGCGTGACCAGCCATTGTTTTTTCGTGCAACGAGATCTGACCTGCACATCAGTTCAGCATGGCAGAAGCTCCAGCAATGAATATCTGGTTCACACTACATGATTTCTGCCCTGAGTTTCGGCGACTGGTCGGCGCTAGATTTGCCGGCTCAGGAGCAACTCGGCTCTTAATCTATGTGAAACAGCGAGGAAAAACACACGGGAGAGATTGTAAACAGTTATAAACAGTAAGATAGTTATCGTTCTCTACAAAACAAAATATTTATTAACCTCCAACTTCAGAACAATCCCTGTTGGTCGTGTTGCCAAATCCACTCAGATTCCTTTATTTTTTTCTCTTTGATATTACGCTGCTCATCAGCGCACAAACTTTGATCGCTCGCTACTTGTTGGAGCGCATTTTAGGACGTGGTTTCATTAAACCCCTCGTCACTTCTCACGTGTGTTTTCGTGACAAAGCGTAGTTTGGGAGACCAGACAGACTCATCTGTGATTCCTCCTGGTGATAGATGGTGTAGATGTGAAACCCCCCCCCCCCCCCCCCCATCACCGATCAGTCGTGTAGTGTAAACTGCACAGCGACCCGGCAAATCAGAAAGTTGTGTAGTGTGAACTTGGCATAAGCTGTGCAACAGCCAGGTGTATGTTTACATTACATGTACACTGTTGTAGTGTGTCAGACATATAAAATAATAATTAAAAACAAATTAATGTTACTGTTTTTTGTTTTGGCTCTTCTTGGTGACTTTAATCTCCCTACACTTCAGTCCTCCTGTCTTCTTACTCTTCTTTCATCTTTCGACCTCCTCTTTAACCACAGCCCTCCGACACACAAAGGAGGCAATCTTCTGGACCTGGTCTTCAGCCGTCCAGCTTCTGTTCTGGACCTCACTGTCAACCCACTCCACCTCTCTGATCATCACTTTGTGTCCTTCTCTCTCTGTCTCCCAACTCTTCCTACCTCCAACCACACTTTCACCATTACAACACGCCCCAATCTTCACTCTATCTTCCTCCCTGTTGATCTCTAACAACCTAACTTCACTACCTAACCCTGACATTCTTGCTACCCTTCCACTCAACTCTGCTACTAATACTCTACTTTCTTCTCTTTCAACATCCCTCGATCAGCTCTGTCCTCTTACCCTCAAACGAGGAAAACCTTCTCACCCTGCTCCTTGGCTTTCAGATGCACTGTGCAGCAACAGAAGAGAATTGAGGGCAGCTGAGAGAAAGTGGAGGAAATCTAAGCTCGGTGTTGATCTCCACTCCTACCACGATCTGCTGTCCAGGTTCTCATCTGATGTGACTGCTGCAAAAACATCTTTCTACAAAGCCAAGCTTGAACAATCTGCTGCTGACCCACGTAAGCTTCATGCTATCTTTTCCTCTTTTCTGAACCCTCCTCCTCCTCCCCCTTCTGCCTCTCTCACTGCTACTGACTTTGCAACATTCTTTCAGGACAAGATTGACAAAATCAATCAATCCTTCTCTCCGACTGACCCACTTTCAACTGACCCTCAACCCACCAACACAGATGAGGTTACACAGCTCCTCTCATCCAGCAATCCCACTACATGCACACTTGACCCTATACCATCCACCATCCTCAAAGACATCTCACAGGACCTAATCCCCTTCATCACACCCATCATCAACAACTCCCTGACATCAGGTGTCGTCCCTACTGCTTTTAAGAAGGCTCAGGTCATTCCCCTTCTTAAGAAACCTACACTAGACACTACAGACATTAACAACTACAGACCTGTCTCACTCCTCTCTTTTCTATCCAAAATTCTTGAACGTGCTGTCTATAACCAACTATCTGCCTTTCTCACTCAGAATGACCTCCACGATCCGTACCAGTCTGGCTTCAAGGCAGCGCATTCTACGGAAACAGCTCTTGTAGCTGTTACTGAGAAGCTTCATGCAGCCAAAGCAGCCAAACTGTCATCTGTCCTCATTCTTCTTGACCTCTCTGCAGCCTTCGACACAGTGAATCACAGCATTCTCCTGACCACTCTCTCCAACCTTGGAGTAACAGGTTCAGCATGGCAATGGATGGCCTCCTACCTGGAAGGGCGCTCCTACCAAGTGTCATGGAGGGGATCCATATCTCCCCCATGCACTCTCTCAACCAGTGTTCCTCAGGGCTCTGTACTTGGCCCACTTCTTTTCTCTATCTATACCCGCTCTCTGGGCAAGGTCATAGCCTCCCATGGCTTCTCCTACCACTGCTATGCAGATGACACTCAGCTCGTTCTGTCATTTCCTCCTTCAGACACACAAGTCTCAGCTCGCATCTCAGCATGTCTGCAAGATATCTCACAATGGATGTCGGCTCATCATCTAAAACTTAATCCCAGCAAGACCGAGATGTTGCTCATTCCTGGAGATCAGTCTCCAACCCAGGACCTAGTCATTTCTCTGGATGATTCCCAGATCAGACCATCTGATAAGGTAAGAAGTCTTGGTGTTGTCCTGGATAACCAGCTGACATTCTCTCCTCATATAGCCAACATGACAAGAGCGTGTCGGTTCCTCCTCTACAACATCAGGAAGATTCGTCCATTTCTCTCCAGGGAAGCTATCCAGATTCTGGTGCAATCACTGGTAATCTCACGGTTGGACTACTGCAACTCCCTTCTGGCTGGAGCTCCCACGTCCATGATTAAACCCTTACA